>NC_081181.1:58024046-58324046 GCF_029867415.1 Vicia villosa | reverse complement strand
GTTGTGAGGTAAGGGAATGGGACTTGAGTTAAGTGGGTTCTGTGTGGAAGTTGTGTGAAGCAGAAGGTTGTAGGTTGTGATGGACGGTTTTGATGTGTAGGTATTTTTGAGTGTATTTTATGGTATGCACAGGGAGTTATTCTGGGCAGAGTTTGGTTTGAGGTTTGAGAGATTGAGCAGAGGTTTTTTTCTATGATTTTCGTGGCTCCCCCCATCTTATGTTGCTGAATGTCTGTTTATATAGAATAGAAGATTAGGGTTTGGATGAAAATTGGGGGGGAAAATTTGATGAGATTTGAACATTTTTGGTAAGCTGCTTGTTACTTTTGTATGCAGGTTTTGGTTTAACCATTTTTGTGCAAGCTTTCAGACTGTTATGAAGCAGGTGGAGCAGAATTTTGGAGTGTAATGGCATGGTTGATGCAGGGACAGCAGGCTTGGATAGTGATAGAGCATGGTGATGTGCAGAAAAAACGTGAAAGACTAAACCAATACCTCTTTTTTGTTTGACTTGTAGTATATGCCAAAATGTAACATAAAAAAAAGTGTACATTATAAATTTCTATATTTTTGTAATTGAATATTTATAGTAATAATAGCATGCTTTTATTTTTATTTAATTATTTAATTCAAATCTTAATTTTGATAAATCAAGAATATTAATTTAAATTAAATAAATTAAAAGAGAATTAAAAGTATAAAAATGCAAATGAGATTAAACAAAAGGTGAGAGATTAATATATCAAAGTTAAAAAATAAAGGATGTACAAAAAATAAAACATAAAATTGAACTTGACTTATATGCAAATGAAATATGCAGCGATGTGCAAACGAATGCGACATGATGATATGAAAAAAAGACTAGGTCAAAAATTGGGGTGCGACAGATGCCCCTATTTAATTATCTTAAGCTAGATAGCAGAAGACTTTAGTCTCTGTGGTACCAATGGCGAAAGGTAATTAAATATAAATAGACCCCAATTTTTGTCCTTGTGCAAATGAAATGCAATGCATGGACTATTTTTGTTATTTTGAATACAATATTATATGAGACAGATGTTGAACTCTGTGGGGAATATAGTGCCACAAGAAATAAACTAATGATGGAAGGAGTAAAGACTCGATGAAGGAGACAATTGGGTAAATGGTGATGGTAAGAATGTCTAAGAATAGCTTTAGACGGCGGAAACATTAGAGACATTCAAGAATGGCGTTGAATGAGATGAGAAATTACAATATTCAAGAATGGCAATGAATAAGGTGAGAAATCACAATATCCAGAAATAGCACTGAATAAAGTGTGAAACATCTTTCAGGAATGACACAAAAAGAAGAAAGAGACATTTTTTAGGAATGGCACTGAAAGAAGAAAGGGCGTCACAACATCCAGGAATGGCGCTGAATGATGTGAGAAATCACAATATTCAAGAATGGCGATGAATAAGGTGAGAAATAACTTTCAGGAATGGCGCTGAATGAGGTGAGAAGCATCTTTCAGGAATGGCACCGAGACACGGAACGGACATCTAAGAATTGCACTAGATGGAGAAAACAAACCAGTATCTGATATAGGTAAATGCCAAGTGAGTTGGACTTTGATCTCAAGGAAAAGATGTTGGAAACAACAAGACTTGGGAAAATGCGCATGAGGATGCATGATATATGGTTCTTTCAATGCATGATATATGAATGATGGATGAAAATGCAATTATTTGTGACAACTGAGGCAGACTCTTTTGTGTGGCAGAAAAGGACATTTGGTTCCTCAACACAAAGAACATTATCAATTCCATTATGACACACTAATAATCCTTTTGCGAATGACTGCTAAACTGCTTGGGGATCGTTGAAGAAGAATGCCCCTGACTGGCTGATTGTTAACTGATCGTCGCTTCAGTTGCTTGAAATAAATGTTGGAAACACGTGCCCCAGTACAGGTCTTGAACAACGGGATCTTGAAGTAACGTGCCCCTGATAGGATCACTGATCAAGTTTCTCGACTGTTTGAACTTCCTTGAAAGATGAGAACTTGCAAATAAAATGTTCATTCAAAAATGCTAATTTTAATACAATGCTCAAAGCATATTTTGAAATCAAAACCATTGTAGGGATGATATTATTGATGTATAGCAAATGAATCAGAAGTCCAAACACAATTGTCTAGACATTCAAAGCGATGGATAAAGCAAAGGTATGGTAAAAGAAACAGTTTGCAAAGATCTTTAGGAGTCAGGTTAATGCAACCTTGTTATAGTATGCTTTCAAAATAAACCTTGCTTCAATTAGGTCTTTTGAAGGTTGTAACATGGCTCGGTTCACGGTTTAAGAAACAAAGGATATAGGCTCAAAGCATATTTGTACCCACCCTATTCTTCGTGATGATCTTCAATCCTACGCTCAGTTAATTCAAATTATGCATTCAGGCTCCAAGAGACTTTGGAATTGCACCTGTGATAATGATGATGGTTTAAAGACCAAGGGAATTTTTGAGATGGCAGTCACTTCTTCCTTTAATAGTCACAACGCTTTGTTGTTGTTCAGGAATTTATTGACTTCTTTTTTTTTATCCCTAACTTTTGCATAAAACTGTTTCATTACAGCTAGCAGGGTGCCCAGATTTTGCCTAAGTCTCCTTCGTAGGTTTTGACTTAGCGGGCTTTTTCTTTAATAATTTTTTTGATATATTGGAAAGATAGTGACTGCCTTGGTAATGATTAATGATAACCATTTTGGTCACTTTTGATTGAAACCCTTATTGAAAGGTGTACTTAATGATTATCTTGGAATTGGATGCATAAGCAAATTAACTGAGAACTACCCTGCCCCAGGTTAAAATTGCGGGTTTTTTCGTCTAAAAGAAAACTCCAACTTCGAAGGCTCAAAGGGGTTGACTAGGGATTAACTTCCTTATCTCTCCAGTGTTTGGGGATTGAAACAATGCCTGTACATCATCAGCAAAGTTTTATTTGAAAGCATACAATTCAACAATTTGGGTATTTCGTTGTCATCATCCTCCCTCCAATCTTTGCATAAACAAAAGTTTGATAGAAGAAAGTGAACAAGAGGTATATTTTTGTTTTTTTTTTTTGAAAGATAAAGCATAAAGATAAACACAATAAATGTAAATGAATTGATTCAAATATGTAATGCTCATTTCATTAAAATTAACATTCAAGAATAAACAAAATTCAAATGCAGTACACAAGATAAAACAAGGAAATTGTAAACAGAACGAAACAAGGCCTAGTGACTAATCAGTGACAAGAAGGAGCTATCCTGTCTGAAACACTAGTAACTTATCATTCTTGACCCAGTTAATTGATCTTCTTCTTGTTTAAGCTCTTCCATAGTTTACTGAAACATAATTCCAGTCTCAAGTGTTGAGGAACCAGTTTGACAGTGGAAAAAAATGTGAAGACGAAGACAGACGATATGAATTAACAACTTGAATGTATGAATATGGATGCATGAAATTTTTGTCATTTTTATGCAAAGATGTATGTCATGAATGATTAACATGTAATGGATTTCAAATCATATGAAACATAAAGATTCTGATTTCTCAGCACAAAGTGGCACACAATAGGATAGTTCTAAGGTTCTTTTTCGACAAGGTTCTAGACACGGTTCTCAGAGTTACAAACTCCTTTTGAAAACTCAGTCATCTAGTAAATAACTTACCACCCAACTGTGTTTTCAAATGAAGCCTATTCTGAGTGTAGTTTTCGCACTTACCCACGGTAATAGTTACGTTACGCAAGTTGGGCGCGAAACCACCATTTCCTAAAAGGTCATGGTTTAAGGGTTTTTCTAAAGGTCCCTAGAGTTAACGATCCAAATTGAAAACATCATCGCTCAAGTAAATAACTTACTTAACCAAAGACATCTTCTCAAAGGACCTACTCTAGGCGGGGTATTAGTATCTCCCACTTGACACTACGTCAAGCAAGTTTAATACTAAACCACCATCTTATCTTACGTGTTTCTTGAGCTCGGGCATAGAGCTTTGTCCATAAAGTGCCAATAATCAAAATATTCCAACCATACAATAAGAAGTCAAAAAAAAAGAAAATAAATAAGCAAATAAATAAAGCTAACAATAATACAAAAAAAACTAAACTAGGGTTGACTCTCTTAGGATAGTCCCCAGCAGAGTCGCCACTTTCTGTAGCAGTAAAAATGTGACTCAAGCGTTTTCGCGCGCTCGAAGTACAACAGAGTCGCCACCGAACTTTATTTATTCCAAAAAGGAAAGGGAAAATATCGATAAAACCCACGAATAAAAAGAAAACGGATAAGATGGTCGTCGCAACCAAATTTAGGTTCGGGAGTCGGTTAAGCAAGGGGAAGGTATTAGCACCCCTCACCTCCATCGTACTCGATGGGACCCATTTAGTTAATCTTGTGATTGATTGTTAGCTTATATCTACTTGCGTTATTTATTAGGTTGGAAAGAATGAAGAAACAAAAAAAAGATTTTTTATTATTGTGCTCGCCAAGACGTTTGTATCTTGTGCCTACGTATTCCCTAGTGCAATGGGAAAGTCAGAGCAATCGTAGTTCGGGCTATGGAACCACGAAAGTTTGTTGGTTGATTTTAGCGAGGGGTACTCGATCGCATTCAAACAATACTATGCGCACATGGGTAGTAGATTGTTTGCATCACTACAAGAATGGATGACTAAATCGAGATTAGGACAAGATTTTGGCCATCATCGCATTCGAGTGGAAAACTTTTGATCTTCACATGTGGAAGTATAATTGCATTTGAATTAAACGAGTATCTCGTTTATAAAAAAGGGTTTTAGAATTAGAGGGTGTGAATAAATTTGAAGTTGTTTGTTAAGAGAAATCAAACATCTAAACAAAGGCTTAACGGCCATCGTCTAAATGCTTGAAAGAGAAAATTGTACAAGTACGTACAACCCCCTCGTAGGTGATGAAAAAGATTGATTTGAAGAGTTGAAAGACATTTAATTGGATCCAAGTATTTAAACAAAGGCTTAACGGCCATCGCTTAGAATACTCGAAAGAAGAACTCGCTAAAACAAGTTTTTTATGAAGTCTTTTAATGGAGTCTACGCGCTCAAACAATGGCTTAACGGCCATCGCTTAAACACTTGAAGAACAACTTGTACAAGTACGTACAAACCCTTCTTCATTATCCATTATAGACTAAATTTGATTTGATTAAAAGAAAAGCGATTTTGTAAAAAAGAGTGAGTTAAATAAATTTTTAAGAAGTCTTCAATGGAGTTTAAACATCCAAACCAAGGCTTAACGGCCATCGCCTAAATGCTTAAAGAACAACTTGTACAAGTACGTACAAACCCTTCTTTCCATTATAGATAAAATAATTTGATTAAAAGAAAGTGCTTTTGTAAAAAAGAAAGGTGAATTAAATCGAGTTTTATGGAGCCTTTAATGGAATCAAAGTATTCGAATAAAAGCTTAACGGCCATCACCCAAATACTTTTAGGACAACTCGTACAAGTACGTACGAACCCTCCTTGATTCATCCATTAAAACTCAAAACTCGATTCGATTAGAAAAAACTATTTTTGTATCATTTTAAATATTTTGATAAATTCTAAACATACATATAAAGAAGATATTTTTTGGCTTTTTTTAATTAGAAGATGACAATTTTTAATGAAAGAAGAAACATACCTAAAACAAACTTTTTTTGGTATTTTAAAAAATGTTTGAGAAAAGAAAAAATAAATGATAAAACTATTTGGGCCAGGTGAGGGTGTGAAATCCGTTTGGGGGGTGGCTGGCCCAATAACATTAACATAAAAAGGATCAATAAAAGAAAAAATAAAAATTAAAAAACAATGGGCTGGACCGGGTCGGTTCAGTGTGACCCGGATCCAGCCACTTAATCCTGAAATGCCCAAACCGAAAAAAAATAGAGAGAAGCGGCCCCTCCCCACTCTCTCTCACGTTCTGTTTTCTGAAACCGATCCATCACCTCTCTCACTCTGTTCTCGCTGAATCTCGCTATCTCTCACTTGCCATGGTTCACGATTTCAAGCAAACATTCATACAAACAACAAACAATATACCCTCAATCCCAATCAAACCCTAGATCCCCAATTTCATTATGCTCAAGAGATTACAATTATATGGAGATTAAAGCAGTGAAGGAACAGAAGATTAAAGACAAATAAACATGGGAAGGAGAGAAACGAAATTTACGACAAGAACTACAACTTCTGATGATTTCGGCGATGAATCTGTTCAGGTAAGTCTTGATACTTCGTCTTTCTTCTGGGTGCGCTTCGGTTTCTGTGTTGTTGTGGATTTGTTGTTGTATTGAATGTGTTGATGTCGATATTGCTCTGCGGTTTTCTTCTTCTCGGTCTCTGTTCTTCTTCTGCGATAATGTTGCTATGTGCTGTGTATTGTTGTTTTCTGAGTTTGTATGTGTGTTGAGGGCTGGTGTTGAAAGTGTTTCGGTTGATATGTGTGGCGGTTTTGAATGCTATAGTTTAGAAGTAGTGTGGGTTTATGAATGTTTGATGAAGGTGTTGATTCAGTCGTTTTATGGTTGTGAGGTAAGGGAATGGGACTTGAGTTAAGTGGGTTCTGTGTGGAAGTTGTGTGAAGCAGAAGGTTGTAGGTTGTGATGGACGGTTTTGATGTGTAGGTATTTTTAAGTGTATTTTATGGTATGCACAGGGAGTTATTCTGGGCAGAGTTTGGTTTGAGGTTTGAGAGATTGAGCAGAGGTTTTTTTCTATGATTTTCGTGGCTCCCCCCATCTTATGTTGCTGAATGTCTGTTTATATAGAATAGAAGATTAGGGTTTGGATGAAAATTGGGGGGGAAAATTTGATGAGATTTGAACATTTTTGGTAAGCTGCTTGTTACTTTTGTATGCAGGTTTTGGTTTAACCATTTTTGTGCAAGCTTTCAGACTGTTATGAAGCAGGTGGAGCAGAATTTTGGAGTGTAATGGCATGGTTGATGCAGGGACAGCAGGCTTGGATAGTGATAGAGCATGGTGATGTGCAGAAAAAACGTGAAAGACTAAACCAATACCTCTTTTTTGTTTGACTTGTAGTATATGCCAAAATGTAACATAAAAAAAAGTGTACATTATAAATTTCTATATTTTTGTAATTGAATATTTATAGTAATAATAGCATGCTTTTATTTTTATTTAATTATTTAATTCAAATCTTAATTTTGATAAATCAAGAATATTAATTTAAATTAAATAAATTAAAAGAGAATTAAAAGTATAAAAATGCAAATGAGATTAAACAAAAGGTGAGAGATTAATATATCAAAGTTAAAAAATAAAGGATGTACAAAAAATAAAACATAAAATTGAACTTGACTTATATGCAAATGAAATATGCAGCGATGTGCAAACGAATGCGACATGATGATATGAAAAAAAGACTAGGTCAAAAATTGGGGTGCGACAGATGCCCCTATTTAATTATCTTAAGCTAGATAGCAGAAGACTTTAGTCTCTGTGGTACCAATGGCGAAAGGTAATTAAATATAAATAGACCCCAATTTTTGTCCTTGTGCAAATGAAATGCAATGCATGGACTATTTTTGTTATTTTGAATACAATATTATATGAGACAGATGTTGAACTCTGTGGGGAATATAGTGCCACAAGAAATAAACTAATGATGGAAGGAGTAAAGACTCGATGAAGGAGACAATTGGGTAAATGGTGATGGTAAGAATGTCTAAGAATAGCTTTAGACGGCGGAAACATTAGAGACATTCAAGAATGGCGTTGAATGAGATGAGAAATTACAATATTCAAGAATGGCAATGAATAAGGTGAGAAATCACAATATCCAGAAATAGCACTGAATAAAGTGTGAAACATCTTTCAGGAATGACACAAAAAGAAGAAAGAGACATTTTTTAGGAATGGCACTGAAAGAAGAAAGGGCGTCACAACATCCAGGAATGGCGCTGAATGATGTGAGAAATCACAATATTCAAGAATGGCGATGAATAAGGTGAGAAATAACTTTCAGGAATGGCGCTGAATGAGGTGAGAAGCATCTTTCAGGAATGGCACCGAGACACGGAACGGACATCTAAGAATTGCACTAGATGGAGAAAACAAACCAGTATCTGATATAGGTAAATGCCAAGTGAGTTGGACTTTGATCTCAAGGAAAAGATGTTGGAAACAACAAGACTTGGGAAAATGCGCATGAGGATGCATGATATATGGTTCTTTCAATGCATGATATATGAATGATGGATGAAAATGCAATTATTTGTGACAACTGAGGCAGACTCTTTTGTGTGGCAGAAAAGGACATTTGGTTCCTCAACACAAAGAACATTATCAATTCCATTATGACACACTAATAATCCTTTTGCGAATGACTGCTAAACTGCTTGGGGATCGTTGAAGAAGAATGCCCCTGACTGGCTGATTGTTAACTGATCGTCGCTTCAGTTGCTTGAAATAAATGTTGGAAACACGTGCCCCAGTACAGGTCTTGAACAACGGGATCTTGAAGTAACGTGCCCCTGATAGGATCACTGATCAAGTTTCTCGACTGTTTGAACTTCCTTGAAAGATGAGAACTTGCAAATAAAATGTTCATTCAAAAATGCTAATTTTAATACAATGCTCAAAGCATATTTTGAAATCAAAACCATTGTAGGGATGATATTATTGATGTATAGCAAATGAATCAGAAGTCCAAACACAATTGTCTAGACATTCAAAGCGATGGATAAAGCAAAGGTATGGTAAAAGAAACAGTTTGCAAAGATCTTTAGGAGTCAGGTTAATGCAACCTTGTTATAGTATGCTTTCAAAATAAACCTTGCTTCAATTAGGTCTTTTGAAGGTTGTAACATGGCTCGGTTCACGGTTTAAGAAACAAAGGATATAGGCTCAAAGCATATTTGTACCCACCCTATTCTTCGTGATGATCTTCAATCCTACGCTCAGTTAATTCAAATTATGCATTCAGGCTCCAAGAGACTTTGGAATTGCACCTGTGATAATGATGATGGTTTAAAGACCAAGGGAATTTTTGAGATGGCAGTCACTTCTTCCTTTAATAGTCACAACGCTTTGTTGTTGTTCAGGAATTTATTGACTTCTTTTTTTTTATCCCTAACTTTTGCATAAAACTGTTTCATTACAGCTAGCAGGGTGCCCAGATTTTGCCTAAGTCTCCTTCGTAGGTTTTGACTTAGCGGGCTTTTTCTTTAATAATTTTTTTGATATATTGGAAAGATAGTGACTGCCTTGGTAATGATTAATGATAACCATTTTGGTCACTTTTGATTGAAACCCTTATTGAAAGGTGTACTTAATGATTATCTTGGAATTGGATGCATAAGCAAATTAACTGAGAACTACCCTGCCCCAGGTTAAAATTGCGGGTTTTTTCGTCTAAAAGAAAACTCCAACTTCGAAGGCTCAAAGGGGTTGACTAGGGATTAACTTCCTTATCTCTCCAGTGTTTGGGGATTGAAACAATGCCTGTACATCATCAGCAAAGTTTTATTTGAAAGCATACAATTCAACAATTTGGGTATTTCGTTGTCATCATCCTCCCTCCAATCTTTGCATAAACAAAAGTTTGATAGAAGAAAGTGAACAAGAGGTATATTTTTGTTTTTTTTTTTTGAAAGATAAAGCATAAAGATAAACACAATAAATGTAAATGAATTGATTCAAATATGTAATGCTCATTTCATTAAAATTAACATTCAAGAATAAACAAAATTCAAATGCAGTACACAAGATAAAACAAGGAAATTGTAAACAGAACGAAACAAGGCCTAGTGACTAATCAGTGACAAGAAGGAGCTATCCTGTCTGAAACACTAGTAACTTATCATTCTTGACCCAGTTAATTGATCTTCTTCTTGTTTAAGCTCTTCCATAGTTTACTGAAACATAATTCCAGTCTCAAGTGTTGAGGAACCAGTTTGACAGTGGAAAAAAATGTGAAGACGAAGACAGACGATATGAATTAACAACTTGAATGTATGAATATGGATGCATGAAATTTTTGTCATTTTTATGCAAAGATGTATGTCATGAATGATTAACATGTAATGGATTTCAAATCATATGAAACATAAAGATTCTGATTTCTCAGCACAAAGTGGCACACAATAGGATAGTTCTAAGGTTCTTTTTCGACAAGGTTCTAGACACGGTTCTCAGAGTTACAAACTCCTTTTGAAAACTCAGTCATCTAGTAAATAACTTACCACCCAACTGTGTTTTCAAATGAAGCCTATTCTGAGTGTAGTTTTCGCACTTACCCACGGTAATAGTTACGTTACGCAAGTTGGGCGCGAAACCACCATTTCCTAAAAGGTCATGGTTTAAGGGTTTTTCTAAAGGTCCCTAGAGTTAACGATCCAAATTGAAAACATCATCGCTCAAGTAAATAACTTACTTAACCAAAGACATCTTCTCAAAGGACCTACTCTAGGCGGGGTATTAGTATCTCCCACTTGACACTACGTCAAGCAAGTTTAATACTAAACCACCATCTTATCTTACGTGTTTCTTGAGCTCGGGCATAGAGCTTTGTCCATAAAGTGCCAATAATCAAAATATTCCAACCATACAATAAGAAGTCAAAAAAAAAGAAAATAAATAAGCAAATAAATAAAGCTAACAATAATACAAAAAAAACTAAACTAGGGTTGACTCTCTTAGGATAGTCCCCAGCAGAGTCGCCACTTTCTGTAGCAGTAAAAATGTGACTCAAGCGTTTTCGCGCGCTCGAAGTACAACAGAGTCGCCACCGAACTTTATTTATTCCAAAAAGGAAAGGGAAAATATCGATAAAACCCACGAATAAAAAGAAAACGGATAAGATGGTCGTCGCAACCAAATTTAGGTTCGGGAGTCGGTTAAGCAAGGGGAAGGTATTAGCACCCCTCACCTCCATCGTACTCGATGGGACCCATTTAGTTAATCTTGTGATTGATTGTTAGCTTATATCTACTTGCGTTATTTATTAGGTTGGAAAGAATGAAGAAACAAAAAAAAGATTTTTTATTATTGTGCTCGCCAAGACGTTTGTATCTTGTGCCTACGTATTCCCTAGTGCAATGGGAAAGTCAGAGCAATCGTAGTTCGGGCTATGGAACCACGAAAGTTTGTTGGTTGATTTTAGCGAGGGGTACTCGATCGCATTCAAACAATACTATGCGCACATGGGTAGTAGATTGTTTGCATCACTACAAGAATGGATGACTAAATCGAGATTAGGACAAGATTTTGGCCATCATCGCATTCGAGTGGAAAACTTTTGATCTTCACATGTGGAAGTATAATTGCATTTGAATTAAACGAGTATCTCGTTTATAAAAAAGGGTTTTAGAATTAGAGGGTGTGAATAAATTTGAAGTTGTTTGTTAAGAGAAATCAAACATCTAAACAAAGGCTTAACGGCCATCGTCTAAATGCTTGAAAGAGAAAATTGTACAAGTACGTACAACCCCCTCGTAGGTGATGAAAAAGATTGATTTGAAGAGTTGAAAGACATTTAATTGGATCCAAGTATTTAAACAAAGGCTTAACGGCCATCGCTTAGAATACTCGAAAGAAGAACTCGCTAAAACAAGTTTTTTATGAAGTCTTTTAATGGAGTCTACGCGCTCAAACAATGGCTTAACGGCCATCGCTTAAACACTTGAAGAACAACTTGTACAAGTACGTACAAACCCTTCTTCATTATCCATTATAGACTAAATTTGATTTGATTAAAAGAAAAGCGATTTTGTAAAAAAGAGTGAGTTAAATAAATTTTTAAGAAGTCTTCAATGGAGTTTAAACATCCAAACCAAGGCTTAACGGCCATCGCCTAAATGCTTAAAGAACAACTTGTACAAGTACGTACAAACCCTTCTTTCCATTATAGATAAAATAATTTGATTAAAAGAAAGTGCTTTTGTAAAAAAGAAAGGTGAATTAAATCGAGTTTTATGGAGCCTTTAATGGAATCAAAGTATTCGAATAAAAGCTTAACGGCCATCACCCAAATACTTTTAGGACAACTCGTACAAGTACGTACGAACCCTCCTTGATTCATCCATTAAAACTCAAAACTCGATTCGATTAGAAAAAACTATTTTTGTATCATTTTAAATATTTTGATAAATTCTAAACATACATATAAAGAAGATATTTTTTGGCTTTTTTTAATTAGAAGATGACAATTTTTAATGAAAGAAGAAACATACCTAAAACAAACTTTTTTTGGTATTTTAAAAAATGTTTGAGAAAAGAAAAAATAAATGATAAAACTATTTGGGCCAGGTGAGGGTGTGAAATCCGTTTGGGGGGTGGCTGGCCCAATAACATTAACATAAAAAGGATCAATAAAAGAAAAAATAAAAATTAAAAAACAATGGGCTGGACCGGGTCGGTTCAGTGTGACCCGGATCCAGCCACTTAATCCTGAAATGCCCAAACCGAAAAAAAATAGAGAGAAGCGGCCCCTCCCCACTCTCTCTCACGTTCTGTTTTCTGAAACCGATCCATCACCTCTCTCACTCTGTTCTCGCTGAATCTCGCTATCTCTCACTTGCCATGGTTCACGATTTCAAGCAAACATTCATACAAACAACAAACAATATACCCTCAATCCCAATCAAACCCTAGATCCCCAATTTCATTATGCTCAAGAGATTACAATTATATGGAGATTAAAGCAGTGAAGGAACAGAAGATTAAAGACAAATAAACATGGGAAGGAGAGAAACGAAATTTACGACAAGAACTACAACTTCTGATGATTTCGGCGATGAATCTGTTCAGGTAAGTCTTGATACTTCGTCTTTCTTCTGGGTGCGCTTCGGTTTCTGTGTTGTTGTGGATTTGTTGTTGTATTGAATGTGTTGATGTCGATATTGCTCTGCGGTTTTCTTCTTCTCGGTCTCTGTTCTTCTTCTGCGATAATGTTGCTATGTGCTGTGTATTGTTGTTTTCTGAGTTTGTATGTGTGTTGAGGGCTGGTGTTGAAAGTGTTTCGGTTGATATGTGTGGCGGTTTTGAATGCTATAGTTTAGAAGTAGTGTGGGTTTATGAATGTTTGATGAAGGTGTTGATTCAGTCGTTTTATGGTTGTGAGGTAAGGGAATGGGACTTGAGTTAAGTGGGTTCTGTGTGGAAGTTGTGTGAAGCAGAAGGTTGTAGGTTGTGATGGACGGTTTTGATGTGTAGGTATTTTTGAGTGTATTTTATGGTATGCACAGGGAGTTATTCTGGGCAGAGTTTGGTTTGAGGTTTGAGAGATTGAGCAGAGGTTTTTTTCTATGATTTTCGTGGCTCCCCCCATCTTATGTTGCTGAATGTCTGTTTATATAGAATAGAAGATTAGGGTTTGGATGAAAATTGGGGGGGAAAATTTGATGAGATTTGAACATTTTTGGTAAGCTGCTTGTTACTTTTGTATGCAGGTTTTGGTTTAACCATTTTTGTGCAAGCTTTCAGACTGTTATGAAGCAGGTGGAGCAGAATTTTGGAGTGTAATGGCATGGTTGATGCAGGGACAACAGGCTTGGATAGTGATAGAGCATGGTGATGTGCAGAAAAAACGTGAAAGACTAAACCAATACCTCTTTTTTGTTTGACTTGTAGTATATGCCAAAATGTAACATAAAAAAAAGTGTACATTATAAATTTCTATATTTTTGTAATTGAATATTTATAGTAATAATAGCATGCTTTTATTTTTATTTAATTATTTAATTCAAATCTTAATTTTGATAAATCAAGAATATTAATTTAAATTAAATAAATTAAAAGAGAATTAAAAGTATAAAAATGCAAATGAGATTAAACAAAAGGTGAGAGATTAATATATCAAAGTTAAAAAATAAAGGATGTACAAAAAATAAAACATAAAATTGAACTTGACTTATATGCAAATGAAATATGCAGCGATGTGCAAACGAATGCGACATGATGATATGAAAAAAAGACTAGGTCAAAAATTGGGGTGCGACAGTACTATACATACCATTTGAGGGTAGGTAGTCCTACACATTGGATGTGCGGGTCATCAAATCGTAATAGGGACTATCCATACCATAAAGAGGGTAGGAAGTCCTATGAGATGTGAATAGTCATAAAGGCAACTTGTAAGGATACCTTAGCCATCGAAGGGACGATCACCATTTAATCGAGGGACAAGATCATTTATACCGAAGGCAACATCGAAGAGACTATGATCTTTAAATCGGAGGGACATGGTGATTTTTGAATCGAAGGCAGCATACGCTAAGGCATCCCTACGCTCAAAGGGACTTGACTATTTTGATCGAAAGGCATCATAAGAGGGGAAACCCTAGAGGTGAGTGTGTGAACAGTAAAAAGGAGTGTGTTATGTTCAGATATTTAATATTTGAAGTTAGTGAGATAAAGTTTCAGTTAATTAGTCTTGTCATGCAATCCTATTAGCCATACATCTATATCGCAATTATATGGTGCGGAAAGTAAAGAGCAGAAATTAAAACTACACTATTACAAAAAAACCATGCGACCTATTGTTATACCCCAAAATTTGCCCGCATCTTTTTTCAAGAAAACTCCAATCTGAAAATTAAGAGTCTCATATAATCATGGATTTTTATTTCAACAAATATCCTGACATATGAAATACTTAGTTTTTAGAATTTTTCTTATACAGTAATTTGGCTTGCAGTTGAATTTATTCTTACGCAAACGCCAAATACTGTTTATTACTTCACACATGCTATTTATTTATTTACAGATAAATAGTACTGACACAATTGGTACAGAGTTAAATCTTTTTTGCAGGCGCAGAATCAGGAAACTCAGACAATACCTGAACAGTCAGTTGACAGCCAAACTGCTGGCAGTACCATTCTCAGTGTTTTGTACCATCAATCAAATCAATCTTTTACAATTCAAAATTCCAAGATTTTTGTTCTAGAAGTCTTCTGAATATCACGCGATTAGCAGAGATTCAACACTGCACAAAAATCAGGTACGCTTAACTGTCTCCTACACAAACAGTCCCTGACTAGGGTTTTCTTGTTTTTACAGGAGAAACAAGTTTTTGAGACCTCAAATGGATTTCATGCACATCCATATATCTCAAAGTACCATCATACAAACTTTCAAACTTCAATTCACTCAGACGCACCGTCAGCAGCTCAAATAGTCAACAGACGACCCGTTTGACTAAAAAGTCAACAGACAGTCAAAAATGAATTTTTTTTGTCAAAATCCATATTTTGTCAAAGGATTCATCATTTGATCATTGGATGATCATAATTCATCAAGGAAAGATAAAAAATCAACAAAACCCTAAGATTCAAAATTAGGGTTTTTGCCTGAAATGTCAACTCAACTTTGACTAATCATAACTCTCTCATCCTTCATCCAAAAAATTCAAACCAAAGCTCATTTTGAAGGAAATTCAATTATCTTTCAAATGCAATTGATCCCATGGTCATTGCATTCACCATTTGAAAAATATGACCAAAGACATTACAGGTCATTTTCAAAGTCAACAAAAAGACACTTTTTTCAAAAGGACACACAAGGAGCATCAAAAATCATTTTGACATGAGACCAAATACATTGGTTAGAGGACTCTTTGAGGTTTCCAAAAAGTGCAAGAACTCCTTCATATGACAAAAATTGAGGGATTTACACCTTGTTGAAGTTGGCTAAATTTTGGAAAATGCATAAAACCAACATTGCTCAAAAATGCATTTTTTCCAAATGGGGCCAAGTTTTCATGGTTCAAACATCATTACCATAATATTATGGGCCTCCCACGACCAAGACAAGGCCCACTCCATTTTTTATTCATTTTTGGTTTAATTTTATCACATATAAGATTAAATTAAAAAAAGAAAAATGGATGGATAAAGAATAGCTTACAAACCAAGCATGACTCATCAAGAGAATCATTCAACTCTGCCCCAAGCCAAGTAAAAACAGAAGGAGGGTGGAAAATCAAGCCATGGTGGCTTAAATGCAAAGCTACTCATGTTGAAAAAGTCAAGATTCCACAAAGCTAATGAATGCTTCTTAGCTTCACTTCCAAGCAGCTCTTGGCCTATAAAAGAGCTATCATACTTCAGCAGTCAAGGAGACACGAGTTCATAGCCAGTAGAATGCTTGTAACATATTTGTAACAACTTGAATTTTTCAAAGAAATTTAAAGTTCGAATTTTAATTTCTAGCTTGTTTCAGTTCAAACTAAACACTTAAATACAATCCTCAATCATCATTGAACATATCCCAATCAGTTTCAAGCCTTGAAGCACTCAGAATCATCCATTATACCTCACGGTTTGTTCAAACTAAAACCAACTTATATCTCATAACACACGCATATCTAGCAAGATGTAGATATATATTTGAACTTAGTGTGGTGTGTAGATCGTTTCTGGAAGTATAATTGAGCTTTGGATGCTTGTATGCGAATCTACCATTTTAGGGTTTTCCAGCCCAAATTTAGGGTTTTTAGTTAGAGCCAAAATCAGAACAAATTAAGAGCATGGTTGAATTCAGTGGAACAAGACGAATCGAATGGACATATCGCGCCAAATTTCTTTTCAGGTTTACCCCTATTCGCTATTTTGCAGGTCTGAAGCTCATCAATTACAGCGCTTTTTTCTTAAAAGCGCTATTAAAGGTCCTGGCGAGAGGTTGAAGACGATGAGGTGTCCTCACCTCATTGGACAGCAAGCGCGCGTTTTTTTTAAATTAACCTTTGGTTTCAGTGTTTGCAGGCGTGTCACAAGTGGTGGACCCTCACAATCTGAGCCATCAGATCTCATTTATTAATTCATCCAACGCATCAGAATGAAGCCCTATACCATGGACTTTATTTAAATACCACACTGGATCATTAATTATATATTTCTATTTTTATTTTAATTTCTTTGCAAAATTAATTAAAAAATAGTTTCAAAAATCCAAAAAATACACAAAAAATATTTTTAAGTTTCTAAAGTAATATTTTATTTTCTGAAATAAAAATATTTTATTTTTCTTCATAATTTCAATATTTTGCATAATTAATTAGTATATATTTATATATTTGCTTTTTAATTATTCTAACCAATCAAAAAATCATAAAAAAATTGTTCTTTATATAAAATATTGTTTATATATTATAGACTAATTTTGTACATATTTTGAATAATTTTCTCTTTAAGTTTTAATTATTTGTATAATTATTTGTATAATTATGTATTAATTAGCTTAATCAATTTCAAATCAATTTCAAAAATTCCAAAAAAATTAGTTTTGTTTTAAAATTAATTGACAAATATTTTGTACATATTTTAAACTTAATTTCTAGGTTTAAATCTATTTTCATCTTTTTTCTTCATTTTAATTTAATTAATCATGCATTAATTATAATTAAAATCAATCAAAAAAACCAAAAACATGCATTTCTCTATTTATCTTATTGCAATTTAAATTCCTAGATAAATGTATAGGTTGTCAAAATCATGTAAATAGGCTTAGTTTACATTTCCTGCACAATCGATGTAATAGCGTAGATTTACTTTCCGCACTTTACATTTCCGCATTTTAATTTCCAGCAAATATAAACTGCGTGTATGTCAAAGATAAAATTGAACCGTTAGATCACTAACTTCAAAGATAAAATATCTGAATCCAATCACAATCACACTTGCACCTTTTAAGGTAATCCCTTCTCATTCTTTTCAAAATCAAAGTCAAAATTCTACTGTTTCGAGTACAAAATCGAACCTTTTGTTTGTATCCGGTGAAAGGATAGATTTTTAAAGGAAATAGGATAAAGACCTTACAACTCAGGGTAGACCTCCTAGTTTGCTTGCTCAAATCAAAACAAACAAAATTCTCATACACTGTTGTTTTTCAAAACAAAACTTTCCAAAAAGACAATATTTTGTATACATCCAAACACGGATCATTACAAAGTTAACGTTCTTTTCAAAACATCTTTAGAAAGATAAAAAAACATTTTGTATACATCCGCACAAGGATCATTACAAATTCAATTTACAAAGGTATTTGAAACCACATATGAGCATTCTAAAGCAATTGAAAAGTGATCGAAAAACAAGTGAGCTAAGCAAACTTAAGAGCCCATGGATAACCATGGATACAAAGGGTGCTAACACCTTCCCTTTGTATAACCTACCCCTTACCCAGAATTTCTTAAAGGTCTTTTTTCTGTTTCTTTTATAAACCTTTCCTTAATTGGATAAAATAAAAGGTCGGTGGCGACTCTGTGAATTTTCAAAAATGCGAAAGCATAAGCGATAAAAAAGAGTCAGTTCACGTATCTCTCCCGCTCAGAGGTATGGCCCGAAAAACGGAGGTCCACAGAACTGGCGACTCTGCTGGGGAGTCACTTTCAAAAAACAAAATGTTTTCTAAAGGGGTTACCTTAAGAGAATAGATTACTTCGATGTTTTCAATTGTTTGACTTGATTGCTCTATTTTTCAAAGGTTTGTTTGGGTATTTTGCTTGTGTGAAAGATTCTAACCCGAATCTCGAGATACCTTAAGTATATGACAATAGACCAAGGAAACTGTACGGCATGTACCGATACGGTTGATCTGGTAGTCATCGTTAGTGCGATACTTTGGTTTATACTGATGTCCCTTGAAAACGATCAAGGAGTATATTAGGCTTCCGAAATGTCATTAAACACTAATTTGTCTTAGAACCTTTTTAGTTGAACTTGACTTATGGCCTATTAAGTGGCTAGCTTTGAAATTGATCGAAGTTAGTTATCCTCGAGGAATATTTTGATCGGCCGCTCGAGCGCCGTATTGAGATGTTACTTCCAAGGATCATAGAACCTGAATACTATTCTAGGACAGGTTTTAACCAACTCAACTTCAGTGGGGAGGGTATCACCTATCAGCTCCATGCAAGCCTTTAAACCTAAGGCTATTGTTTGATTTGTTTTTGTGTGCCACATGTTTGCATCATAAGCATATCATTTTCTCACAAAACACTTCAAGGATCAAAGAGTTTACCTTTGTTTTTGCAGGTAATGGCTCCCGCCACCCGAGATTACATCCGAATCAACATCCCAACGGTACCATCTGAACTAAAAGACTTAGTGTCAGAATTCCCCAGGAATGTTCAATTCACCGAAAGGCATGGTCACCTACTCCATTTGGTTACCTCAAAATTTGAAGAAGACATGATACGGGTCCTGTTCCAGTTCTTTGACCCTGAACATCATTGCTTTACCTTTCCTGATTACCAGTTGGTACCCACTTTGGAAGAATTCTCTGAACTAATTGGATTGCCTGTTCGAAATCAATTACCTTTCACTGGTTTAGAAAGGATTCCAAAACCTGAAGTCATTGCTGCTGCTTTACATCTGCGAAAATCAGAAATCGAGTCCAATTGGGAAACAAAGAGTGGAGTTAAGGGTTTGCTTGCTAAGTTCTTAATGGAAAAGGCTCGATTACTACTAGAAAACAAAAGTTATCCAGTTTTTGAGGAGGTTGTGGCCCTTTTGATCTATGGGTTGGTTTTATTCCCAAATCCCGACCAGTTCATAAGTGTACACATCATCAACCTTTTCCTAATCTGTAACCCGGTACCAACAATGCTGGGAGACATTCTACATTCTCTACACACTCGTACCATGAAGAAACGAGGAACTCTCATGTGCTGTATACCACTACTGGCTAGGTGGTTTACATTTCATCTTCCCCGATCAGTGTTGAGAAATGAACAAAGAATGCAATGGTCTCGCAGGATTATGTCTTTGTCTCATTCAGATATCCGGTGGAACAACTTCTTTCAAAGAGACATTACTATCATTGATCATTGTGGAGAGTACCCTAAGGTACCACTCCTTGGCATCAAAGGAGGCATCACTTACAATCCCTCTTTAGCTCTACGCCAATTCGGATATGCAAGGAGCAACGGTCCTCATGACATGATTATCCGTGGCATTGTGTTTGATTACGAGAATGATTCTCATAGACACCGACGAAGGTTCATACATGCATGGGACAGTGTCTATAGAATAGAAAGCAAAACTTTGGGGCAATGGAATTCTATCCCTATGGAACCTTACCTCAGATGGGTCCGCACTCATGCTCAGAAACTCATTATGCCATATCCCGCCATTCTACCAGTGACTATTGAGCCAGAGGTCGAAGGAGACGAACCTCAAGTTATTCTACACCCGGATATGCCAACTGACCTAGAAGAGTTGCAAAAATCTTGGGTTCAACTCAAAGAGGAAAGAGACACCTTCAAAGCACACTGTCAAGACTATGAGAGAAGGATATTGGAGCTCACCGGACAGCTTCAAGAAGAACAGCAGATCAACACATTCCTGGGGGCAAAGAGAAAGCGTCCATGGGAGACCCGAGGGATCATTCATTTCCTTTATTTCTGTTTTGTAAGCCCAAATGAGGCAAAGAAAAAAAAAGCAAAAAAAAAGAAATAAATTGTTTAACTAATGTTTGTTTCTTCTTTGTTTTAACAAATCTAAACTCTAAGATCCTTGAAAACATTGCACACACATTGCATTCATATACATTGCATTCATTACATTGCATATACATTGCGTCCATTCATACACATTGCATAACAGGTTCACATGACGGATTTCTCATCTCCTCGCTGTTTATTTCAGTCAGAAGAGATGGAATCTGAGACAAGCATCAAGAATCTCGAAGAACAGAATGCCCAAGTTCAAGTGGCAATTCTGGAACTGGCAAAGGGGCAACAAGAACTGAAAGCCCTGATGATCAAGAAGAAAAAGAAGCCCAAAGGATCTGTAGGCGTGAGTCACCTGAAAAGGAAGATCAAAATCCCAGTCAAAAAGTTCAAAAAGCCACCGATCCCTGAAACAGTCGGTGATGGTGAACAAGAAGACAATCAAAGCAACCAGGGTTCTGCTAAACCCTCTCTCTCTTCAAATGAAGAAGATGATCATTCTGGGGATGAACCGGATGATGACAAATACCAACAGCTGGAAGACCGTATGAAAGCTATGGAGATACAAAAAGTACCTGGTTTAGATTTCAATGATCTGGGACTCATCTCGGATGTTGTCATCCCTCCAAAATTCAAAGTTCATGTCTTTGCAAAATATGATGGAGTTTCTTGCCCAAAACTACATCTGAGGTCCTATATAAGGAAGATACAACCTCATACAACAGATAACAAATTGTGGATTCACTTCTTCCAAGAAAGTCTGTCGGGTACACAACTCGAGTGGTACTACCAGCTGGAAAATACCAAGGTTCATACTTGGGAAGAATTAGCTGCTGCTTTTTACAAACAGTACCAATACAATGCTGATCTTGCGCCAACCCGTACTCAACTAAAGGGCATGTCTATGGGACCAAAAGAAAGTTTCAAAGGATATGCACAAAAGTGGAGAGATATGGCTGGAAGGGTTCAACCACCCTTATGTGATCGCGAACTAGTCGACATGTTCATGGGCACTTTAATTGGCCCTTTTTATAGCCATTTGCTGGGAAGCTCATCATCAGGTTTCACTGACCTGATACTGACCGGAGAACGTGTCGAAAGTGGCATTCAAAATGGAAAAATTCAAATAGGTTCCTCCTCTGGTACTACAAAAAGGCCCATCAGCGGGAGAAATGAGGTCAATGCAACACAAATTCAGAAAAGTCGCAAAAGTGAGCAGCATCAATCTGTAGGGGCAGTTTTGATCTCCGCATCTGCACCTCAAAAAGATCAACAGCCAAAATATACGCATCGACCAGATGCACCAAGAAGAAATTTCACCAGAATCAACATGCCAATCTCTCAGGCATTGTAGAACTTGCTAAAAGCAGATCTGATCACATTAAAAGGTCCTCCAAAGAATGTCAACACTTCCTCTCCGAATTATCGCCCTGATGCGACATGTGCCTATCACTCAAACTGTCCAGGACATGACGCAGATCACTGCTGGGCCTTGAAACATAAAATACAAGATATGATAGATGCTGGGGAAATTGAGTTCGATCCTCCAGAAACTCCAAATGTCATCACTGCACCTATGCCAAAGCATGACAAAACTGTTAACGCTATCCTGGACACTGTTTACATCTATGATGTGAACGAATTATCAACTCCACTCTGCGAAGTCAAAGGAAAGCTAATCCAAGCTGGTTACTTTCCAGGGTGTGACCCCGATTGCTTTTATTGCTCATACTGGCCCAATGGTTGTGAAAATCTAAGAATGGGAATTCAAAAGTGGATGGATCGCCGTATCATTATGTTTGAGAGGCTCCCTTCTATGGACGTGCTGTGCGAAGTCTTTGCAAACGGGATGAGAATAGAGGATGCCTCAGTGATCTCCAGCTTACCATTCAAAATCTCTGCCAAGGCTCCATTCAAAATTTCTGCTACACTCAAAGTGGCATCAGTAGTCATTGCTAGTCCAACTCCATTTCCATACTCCTCAGACAAAGCTGTCCCATGGGGATACGACACTAATGTTTATGTTCATGGAGTTAAGCAGGGTACCTCGACTGAAGAGGCCACAAAGTTAACTACTCCAACTGTGGGTAATATTGTGGGTACCAGCAAGATCACGAGAAGTGGAAGAATCTTTTCACCAGAAATTTCTCCAAATGTTGCTGCTGGTCCAGTCCGAGTCCCAGTTCCTAATCAAGATGACAGCGCTCGAGGCAAAGAGCCACAAGTTGAACAAGTTCAAACCCCGGTGGAGATCACTGCTGAGGATCCATCAAAGCAAGAAATGGAGGAAATATTGAAAATCATCTGCAAGAGTGATTACAATATTGTTGAGCAACTAGGGCACACCGCTTCAAAAATCTCAATGCTATCTCTGCTAAAATATTCAGAAGCTCATGCCAAAGCTCTGATGAAGTTCCTTAAAGCTGCGCATGTGCCTCAAGAGATCTCAGTCGACCAATTTGAGAATTGTGTTGCCAATCTAACCGTGAACAATGGTCTCGGTTTCTCTGATGTGGATCTAACCCCTGCTGGAAAAAATCACAACAAAGCCCTACATATCTCCATTGAATGTAATGGCACCACTTTATCTCATGTGCTAGTAGATAACGGTTCTTCTTTGAACGTGTTACCGAAAACAGTACTAGAAAAGCTTGACTTCGAAGGAATTGTGTTACAACCAAGTGATGTTGTGGTAAGAGCCTTTGACGGGTCAACAAGAACGGTATACGGAAAAGTGAATCTCCCAATCAGAGTGGGTTCTCAAATCTTCGATTCTATCTTTTACGTAATGGAAATTCACCCAGCCTACTCCTGTTTACTTGGACGCCCTTGGATACATGGGGCAAACGCTGTAACTTCTACCCTGCATCAGAAGTTAAAATACCCAATAAAAGGAAAGATTGTCACAGTCTATAGCGAAGAGGAATATGTGGTTAGTCACCTAAGCAATTCCAAATATGTTGAGTTGGAGGACGAATTCATCGAAACTCCATGCCAATCATTTGAGGTGGTCTCCCCAGATGTCTCTACCACCAAGCATTTTCCTGCTACTCCAACTACAACTATGGCTTCTCTCAAAGATGCCAAAGCCATGATTGAACAGGGTGATTGCACAGTATGGGGACAGCTTCCCGATATACCCTACAAGTCTGACAAGCTAGGCCTGGGCTATGATAGTGAAGATCAAAAGAATGATCAAGGTCCTCGTTCTGGAGGATTAATGTCACACTTCGTCAGCCAAGAAGTAAACGCTATTGAAGATGAAGGAGTGTTCTTGAACCATATCATTCAGCCATATCCAGATGAGATTCCACCCATTTCCATGGGAATATGGGATGCTGTGGGAGAACCAAGTGACGGGTATAATTATCAGTATACCGCACCTCAGAATTCTTATGTTGCTATGGAAGACATTACCCCGACTGGATGGGGTGATCAAATTGAAAATGACGAAAGTTTCACAAGTCCCGTCACTGAGCAATATCAAAATCCACCCAAAGAAGTATGGGACACGCTAGGAGAACCCAGCGGCAAATATGATTATATGGTGAAATATTCCGCTCCTCCGAGCTCACAAATTGCTATGAAGGACATTGTCCCAACTGGATGGGATGAACATTACGATGACAATTTCACTTTTGAAGAAGCCAGGGAAATACCAAATAACGAGGGTTGCTTTCTGTCAGCATACACTCCTCATCAGGATGCACAATTCTCTATTCAAAACATCATCCCGACTGCATGGGACGGCCTTATTGAGCATCTTGCTCAGCCAGCAGAGATATCTCAGCCTGGGCTCTCGTATCCAGCAGAGTATATCACTTATCCCGAAGGATCACCGGCTCATTTTCCCACTAATGAAATCAATGCTGTGGAAGATGAAGAAGACAACTGCAACTGGAACAGCTGGATACTCCCTGCTCACAACAGTGGATTGAACAACTGGAAAGCTGAGGATGTGATCTCCTTTGACCAGGAGTAAATGCCATTTCCTGTTTTCTTTGTGTATATTGTGCAAAGATAAAAATGATTCCTGAACAATCGAACCATGAGCCTGAAAGCCGTGTGCCTTGCCCAAAGCACACTGGCCCTTCTATAAGGGCTTATCATATCATGATCATGTGCATTCAATAAAATCATGGGACGCTTGCATATTTAAAATTTTGTGATCCTTTTTCTTTCTTTCTTCGCTTTCAAATAGCTATGTTTTTTCTTCACACACACTCACATAACTAACATGCAGATTCACATACACTCTGGATCCAGTCAACAACGATTCTGCTATTGCCCGTCATGACTTTGAAAGTCCGATCTACCAAACTGAGGACGAAAGTGAGGAAGATTGTGAAGTGCCAAGAGAAATTGCAAGGCTGCTAGAACAAGAAGACAAGGCCATACAGCCTCACGAGGAGCCAATTGAGGTCATCAACTTGGGCAGCAACGAAGAAAAGAAAGAAGTCAAAATAGGGGCTGATTTAGAACACAGCATCAAGCAAAGACTGATTCAAATGCTGCAAGACTACATCGAGGTATTCGCCTGGTCCTATGAAGATATGCCAGGCATTGACATGGACATTGTAGTTCATCGCCTGCCAATCAAAGAAGGTAGCATTCCAGTCAAACAGAAACTACGAAGGAGTAGGCCTGATATGTCAAAAAAGATCAAAGACGAGGTTGAAAAACAGTTCAATGCCGGATTCCTAAAAGTTGTAAGTTATCCTCCTGGGATAGCTAACATCGTGCCTGTACCTAAAAAAGACGGGAAAGTCAGAATGTGCGTGGACTACAGAGATCTGAACCGGGCAAGCCCCAAAGATGATTTCCCTTTACCACACATCGATGTACTGGTTGACAATACCGCACAATGCCAGGTATTCTCCTTTATGGACGGATTCTCAGGGTACAATCAAATCAAGATGGCACCCGAAGACATGGAAAAAAACAACCTTCACAACACCCTGGGGAACCTTTTGTTACAAAGTAATGCCCTTTGGTCTGAAAAACGCAGGAGCAACCTATCAACGTGCAATGGTAGCGCTATTTCATGATATGATTCATCAAGAAATAGAGGTGTATGTCGATGACATGATTGCAAAATCCAACACCGAGGAAGAACATCTGGGTCATTTACACAAGTTGTTTGACAGACTCAAGAAATACAAGTTGCGACTGAACCCAAATAAGTGTACCTTTGGAGTAAGATCCGGCAAACTCTTAGGTTTCATCGTCAGCAGCAAAGGAATTGAGGTTGATCCCGCCAAGGTTAAAGCCATTCAAGAAATGCCTATACCTCGTACCGAGAAACAAGTCAGAGGATTCTTGGGACGTCTAAATTACATCGCCCGATTTATTGCCCACATGACTACTACTTGTGTGCCGATCTTCAAACTGTTGAAGAAAGATCAAGTGGAAAGGTGGAATGACAAATGCCAGTTAGCCTTTGACAAAATCAAAGAATATCTCCAAAAACCTCCAATCTTGTTGCCACCTGTGGAAGGCAGACCTCTGATAATGTACCTAACTGTGTTAGAAGACTCAATGGGGTGTGTACTAGGACAACATGACGAATCCGGCCGAAAGGAGCACGCAATCTACTATCTTAGCAAAAAGTTTACCGATTGTGAAACAAGATATTCACTACTCGAAAAAACTTGTTGTGCCTTAGCTTGGGCGGCTCGCCGACTAAGACAGTACATGCTAAATCACACCACTTTCCTAATCTCCAAGATGGATCCCATCAAATACGTGTTCGAAAAACCTGCTCTCTCTGGAAGAATAGCGAGATGGCAAATGATCTTAACAGAATATGACATTCAATAAACTTCACAAAAAGCAATCAAAGGAAGTGTGGTAGCTGATCATCTGGCTCATCAAGCAGTGGATGATTATCAAGCATTGAACTTTGACTTCCCAGACGAAGACATTATGCTAGTCAATGACTACAAACAACCAGGACCAGAAGAAGGACCCGAGCCAGGATCCCGGTGGACTATGGTTTTTGACGGAGCTTCTAATGCACTTGGCAATGGCATCGGAGCTGTGATCATTTCCCCCGCAGGAGGTCATACACCATTCACTGCCAGGTTATGCTTCAATTGCACTAACAATATAGCCGAATACGAAGCATGTATTCTGGGTCTTAAAGCTGCAATCGATCTAAGAATCAAATTCCTGGAAGTCTACGGAGACTCGGCCTTGGTAATCTACCAAGTCATAAGGGAATGGGACACGAAGCACCCGAATCTAATTCCTTACAAAGAATATGTGCTGAGTTTGATTCCTTACTTCGAAGAAATCACTTTCGAACACATCCCACGCGAGGAAAATCAACTAGCTGATGCTTTAGCTACCATGTCATCCATGTTCAAAGTCAGGTGGGACAACGAGGCGCCTATGATCACCATTTACAGGCAAGATGAACCATCATATTGCAATGAGATCAATACCGAGGGAAGAAAAGAAAAACCATGGTTCCATGAAGTAAAAAGATATCTCGAAGCTGAGGAGTACCCTGAAGGGGCATCCATTAACGACAGAAAGTTTCTAAGGAGATTTGCTGCCAAATTCTTTCTAAGCAATGGAACCTTATACAAACGCAACCATGACTCGACTTTACTTCGCTGTGTAAACAAGAAGGAAGCAGAACAGATCATGAAAGAAATACACAATGGTGCCTTTGGTACTCATTCCAGTGGACATACAATGGCTAAAAAGATCCTTAGAGCAGGTTATTACTGGTCTACCATGGAAACAGACTGCCATCATCACTCCCGAACATGTCACAAATGCCAGATATACGCTGACAAAGTACATGTACCTCCAGTTCCATTAAGCGTCTTGACGGCTCCTTGGCCTTTTGCAATGTGGGGTATTGATATGATTGGAGAAATCAAACCTACTGCCTCCAACGGACATCGCTTTATCCTGGTCACTTCACAAAGTGGGTAGAAGCAGCTTCATTTGCTTCTGTTACCAAGAATGTGGTGGCCTGGTTCATCAAATACAATTTCATTTGTCGGTACGGCATCCCTGAACGGATTATCACGGACAATGGCACAAATCTAAACAACAGAATGATTACTGAACTTTGCACACAGTTCAAGATCAAACATCATAATTCTTCTCCATATCGACCAAAGATGAACGGCGCGGTGGAAGCTGCCAACAAGAACATCAAGAAAATCATACAAAAAATGACAGTAACCTACAAAGACTGGCATGAGATGTTACCTTTTGCTCTTCATGGTTATCGCACATCTGCGTGTACTTCAACAGGGGCAACTCCATTCTCCTTAGTCTATGGTATGGAGGCAGTTCTTCCAATTGAAATTCAGATTCCTTCCCTAAGGATTATGAAAGAAGCCAATCTAGACGAAGACGATTGGATTCAAACACGGTTGGACCAGATAAACTTGATTGATGAAAAGAGGCTCGCAGCTATTTGTCATGGTCAGCTATACCAAAAGCGTATGATCAAAGCCTTCAACAAAAAAGTCAAAAGTCAAGCATACCAAACTGGTGGCTTGGTTGTCAAACGCATCATCTTACCACAAGGTGATCCCAGAGGCAAATGGACTCCCACCTACGAGGGACCATTCATAATCAAGAAAATATTCTCCGGCGGCGCCATGTTGCTTACCACCATGGATGGTGAGGATTTCCCACACCCTGTGAATGCTGACATAGTCAAAAAATACTTCGCTTAAAAAGAAAAAAAACAGCTCGCTAAGTTGAAAACCTGAAAGGGCAACTTAGGCAAAAAATGAGCGTCTCGGTGGATTGAAAACCCGAAAGGGCGGTCCAGGCAAAAATTAGAGACTAAACAAATACTATCCCGGTAGGCTGAAAACCTGAAAGGGCAGCCTAGGCAAAAGTTAGGGAATGAAGCATACAACTATGTTCCGTTCAGATGCCTACTCACCATCAAGATTCAACACCTCAAAGACACCGATCAGTCCAATCACTTTCTTCCAACAAGTGAGGGATGAGATGCTCGAAGACAGATTGGCAATAGCAGAATTGAAACTTGACTGGATTGTTTTCACATAGCTATTTATCTTTATAAATATTTTCCAAAAGGGTTAATAGTAGTTTACCCCCCTGTAATATGAGCGTGTTTTGGTTTACCCCCCTACTGTTGCCAAAGACAGGTTTTGGCAACGGTTTTTTTGAAAAAACCGTTGCCAAAGGGTAGGGAGGGGGCAAAAACAAAATTCGCTAACATTACAAGGGGGTGAATTACTATTAACGCTTTCCAAAACTTTATGACAGTTTCCTACTTCTAGGATTGTTGTCTCCCTGTGCTAATCAGCCTATCATGGCTCTTTTTCAAAAATCAATGCAGCTTAGGCTCAAAAATCACTATTTTCACTTTTTCTGTTTTAAATACGTAAACGTCCCAATGATAATTCTGAATGAACATGTGCATTTGAATATGATTGATGTTTACCAGGAAAAACAGGAATAGCATTCAGGAAATGTCCCAATTATCTGGACATCATTCCATCAGAAGAAAATCCCCAAGAGAAGCGCATTTCTCAGCAAATTCCTCAAAAAGATTTTCTCTTCAAAAGAAGTCTTATCCCCCAGCAGGGTTGTTCCAGATTACTATCTTCAGAAGGTGTGATCCCCGCACCCGGACTTGGTCAGATAGTGCATCGGAGGATTATGCATCTTCCTCATTCCCATTTGAAAGGGCATCAGAACTTCCAGCTACCTTTCATTCCCAAGTGATAGTCAAAGATCCTTCAACAGAGTACCATGGTTCTCAAAGAATTTCCCCAGCCGAGGGTACTCAAACAAGACAAAAGATCATCAACAATCACAATATAGTCATATCCAGATGACTGACGGAAATTTATTTTCGCAAATAGAAGCTTGACATCATATTCATACATCACACATTCATATATTCATACATCACACATTCATATTCACATTCATACATCATACATCATACATCATGCATCATGCGCATATTCATACGCATATTCATACACAACATAACATGCCTATTTCTCCTTTAGCTCACATTACATGCATCATAAACATTGCATATCGCTAACTTGATTTTTTCAGGTAGACAGATATCTTCAACAAAGATATTCTCAATCACATGCAGTATTCACCTGAGTTCCATGAACGGTTCTCTCAGATATAATCAAGCCGAAGATTCATTCTGATCACTTATCAACTCAAAAACAAGCATCACAGATCTAAGTCGATACCTCAGACGGTTCCAGAACGATCTAGCATCACAGATCTAAGTCGATACCTCAGACGGTTCCAGAACGATCTAACATTGCAGATCTAAGTCGATACCTCAGACGGTTCCAGAACGATCTAACATCGCAGATCTAAAGTTGATACCTCAGACGGTTCCAGAATGATCTAACATTGAAGATCTAAAGTCGATACCTCAGACGGTTCAAGAATGATCTAACATCAAAGATCTAAAGCTGATACCTCAGACGGTTCCACAATGATCAACTTTCAAAATCTAAAGCAAAAAAAAAACTTTGGACAAGTTCCGTAGCAATCATCCTCCTAGACTTAAAGCGGTAACCTTGGACGGTTCCGAAACAGTCAACACAAAGGCTTTCAAATCCTTCATCAAGATATAATCAATGGATTCATTCTGATGAACAAACCCTCAACCCATTTACCAGGTGGCATCTGAAAGCCCATCTCAGGTAATGTTTCAATCTGCCAACAACATTTCGCAGACGACATTCAAATGCAACTTCCAACATCTCTTCTGATCAAGGTAAGTGCAAATTTTCAGGGCATCTAAATATTCAATCATCTTCTACCTTCAGATTTCAGACAATCTCTTCAGGTTTAAGAAGATTGAATAGGGGCAACTGTTATACCCCAAAATTTGCCCGCATCTTTTTTCAAGAAAACTCCAATCTGAAAATTAAGAGTCTCATATAATCATGGATTTTTATTTCAACAAATATCCTGACATATGAAATACTTAGTTTTTAGAATTTTTCTTATACAGTAATTTGGCTTGCAGTTGAATTTATTCTTACGCAAACGCCAAATACTGTTTATTACTTCACACATGCTATTTATTTATTTACAGATAAATAGTACTGACACAATTGGTACAGAGTTAAATCTTTTTTGCAGGCGCAGAATCAGGAAACTCAGACAATACTTAAACAGTCAGTTGACAGCCAAACTGCTGGCAGTACAATTCTCAGTGTTTTGTACCATCAATCAAATCAATCTTTTACAATTCAAAATTCCAATATTTTTGTTCTAGAAGTCTTCTGAATATCACGCGATTAGCAGAGATTCAACACTGCACAAAAATCAGGTACGCTTAACTGTCTCCTACACAAACAGTCCCTGACTAGGGTTTTCTTGTTTTTACAGGAGAAACAAGTTTTTGAGACCTCAAATGGATTTCATGCACATCCATATATCTCAAAGTACCATCATACAAACTTTCAAACTTCAATTCACTCAGACGCACCGTCAGCAGCTCAAACAGTCAACAGACGACCCGTTTGACTAAAAAGTCAACAGACAGTCAAAAATGAATTTTTTTTGTCAAAATCCATATTTTGTCAAAGGATTCATCATTTGATCATTGGATGATCATAATTCATCAAGGAAAGATCAAAAATCAACAAAACCCTAAGATTCAAAATTAGGGTTTTTGCCTGAAATGTCAACTCAACTTTGACTAATCATAACTCTCTCATCCTTCATCCAAAAAATTCAAACCAAAGCTCATTTTGAAGGAAATTCAATTATCTTTCAAATGCAATTGATCCCATGGTCATTGCATTCACCATTTGAAAAATATGACCAAAGACATTACAGGTCATTTTCAAAGTCAACAAAAAGACACTTTTTTCAAAAGGACACACAAGGAGCATCAAAAATCATTTTGACATGAGACCAAAGACATTGGTTAGAGGACTCTTTGAGGTTTCCAAAAAGTGCAAGAACTCCTTCATATGACAAAAATTGAGGGATTTACACCTTGTTGAAGTTGGCTAAATTTTGGAAAATGCATAAAACCAACATTGCTCAAAAATGCATTTTTTCCAAATGGGGCCAAGTTTTCATGGTTCAAACATCATTATCATAATATTATGGGCCTCCCACGACCAAGACAAGGCCCACTCCATTTTTTATTCATTTTTGGTTTAATTTATCACATATAAGATTAAATTAAAAAAAGAAAAATGGATGGATAAAGAATAGCTTACAAACCAAGCATGACTCATCAAGAGAATCATTCAACTCTGCCCCAAGCCAAGTACAAACAGAAGGAGGGTGGAAAATCAAGCCATGGTGGCTTAAATGCAAAGCTACTCATGTTGAAAAAGTCAAGATTCCACAAAGCTAATGAATGCTTCTTAGCTTCACTTCCAAGCAGCTCTTGGCCTATAAAAGAGCTATCATACTTCAGCAATCAAGGAGACACGAGTTCATAGCCAGTAGAATGCTTGTAACATATTTGTAACAACTTGAATTTTTCAAAGAAATTTCAAATTCGAGTTTTAATTTCTAGCTTGTTTCAGTTCAAACTAAACACTTAAATACAATCCTCAATCATCATTGAACATATCCCAATCAGTTTCAAGCCTTGAAGCACTCAGAACCATCCATTATACCTCACGGTTTGTTCAAACTAAAACCAACTTATATCTCATAACACACGCATATCTAGCAAGATGTAGATATATATTTGAACTTAGTGTGGTGTGTATATCGTTTCTGGAAGTTTAATTGAGCTTTGGATGCTTGTATGCGAATCTACCATTTTAGGGTTTTCCAGCCCAAATTTAGGGTTTTTAGTTAGAGCCCAAATCAGAACAAATTAAGAGCATGGTTGAATTCAGTGGAACAAGACGAATCGAATGGACATATCGCGCCAAATTTCTTTTCAGGTTTACCCCTATTCGCTATTTTGCAGGTCTGAAGCTCATCAATTACAGCGCTTTTTCATAAAAGCGCTATTAAAGGTCCTGGCGAGAGGTTGAAGATGATGAGGTGTCCTCACCTCATTGGACAGCAAGCGCGCGTTTTTTTTAAATTAACCTTTGGTTTCAGTGTTTGCAGGCGTGTCACAAGTGGTGGACCCTCACAATCTGAGCCATCAGATCTCATTTATTAATTCATCCAACGCATCAGAATGAAGCCCTATACCATGGACTTTATTTAAATACCACACTGGATCATTAATTATATATTTCTATTTTTATTTTAATTTCTTTGCAAAATTAATTAAAAAATAGTTTCAAAAATCCAAAAAATACACAAAAAATATTTTTAAGTTTCTAAAATAATATTTTATTTTCTGAAATAAAAATATTTTATTTTTCTTCATAATTTCAATATTTTGCATAATTAATTAGTATATATTTATATATTTGCTTTTTAATTATTCTAACCAATCAAAAAATCATAAAAAAAATTGTTCTTTATATAAAATATTGTTTATATATTATAGACTAATTTTGTACATATTTTGAATAACTTTCTCTTTAAGTTTTAATTATTTGTATAATTATTTGTATAATTATGTATTAATTAGCTTAATCAATTTCAAATCAATTTCAAAAATTCCAAAAAAATTAGTTTTGTTTTAAAATTAATTGACAAATATTTTGTACATATTTTTAACTTAATTTCTAGGTTTAAATCTATTTTCATCTTTTTTCTTCATTTTAATTTAATTAATCATGCATTAATTATAATTAAAATCAATAAAAAAACCAAAAACATGCATTTCTCTATTTATCTTATTGCAATTTAAATTCCTAGATAAATGTATAGGTTGTCAAAATAATGTAAATAGGCTTAGTTTACATTTCCTGCACAATCGATGTAATAGCGTAGATTTACTTTCCGCACTTTACATTTCCGCATTTTAATTTCCAGCAAATATAAACTGCGTGTATGTCAAAGATAAAATTGAACCGTTAGATCACTAACTTCAAAGATAAAATATCTGAATCCAATCACAATCACACTTGCACCTTTTAAGGTAATCCCTTCTCATTCTTTTCAAAATCAAAGTCAAAATTCTACTGTTTCGAGTACAAAATCGAACCTTTTGTTTGTATCCGGTGAAAGGATAGATTTTTAAAGGAAATAGGATAAAGACCTTACAACTCAGGGTAGACCTCCTAGTTTGCTTGCTCAAATCAAAACAAACAAAATTCTCATACACTGTTGTTTTTCAAAACAAAACTTTCCAAAAAGACAATATTTTGTATACATCCAAACACGGATCATTACAAAGTTAACGTTCTTTTCAAAACATCTTTCGAAAGATAAACAAACATTTTGTATACATCCGCACAAGGATCATTACAAATTCAATTTACAAAGGTATTTGAAACCACATATGAGCATTCTAAAACAATTGAAAAGTGATCGAAAAACAAGTGAGCTAAGCAAACTTAAGAGCCCATGGATAACCATGGATACAAAGGGTGCTAACACATTGCCTTTGTATAACCTACCCCCTTACCCAGAATTTCTTAAAGGTCTTTTTTCTGTTTCTTTTATAAACCTTTCCTTAATTGGATAAAATAAAAGGTCGGTGGCGACTCTGTAAATTTTCAAAAATGCGAAAGCATAAGCGATAAAAAAGAGTCAGTTCACGTATCTCTCCCGCTCAGAGGTATGGCCCGAAAAACGGAGGTCCACACCTATACATTGATTTCTAGAATTTAAATAAATAAGTAAATAAATAATTAAATAACGGAATTTGAAACAAGCACGCGACATTCATTGGAGTGTGAGGTGAGAAGAGAATCGCGAATTGAAATTAGAGTTTAAAAAGTTAATGTTAATTGAAATCTGAAATTAACTAACAAATTCTAACCTAAAACTAATTAATTAAAGAAATAATCTAAATTAATTTACTATGTGTAATTTAAACTTTAAGTTATAAATTAATCCTAATACTAAATTAACTAAATTAGTGCTAAAAAACAAACTAATTACTAATTATCCTAAAATTAATTAAAGTCTAATTACTAGATTAATTAAAATTATTAAACTTAATTAAAACCTAAATCTAATTTTTTTTAAGGGTTTTTTTGATGGGTTGATTAATTAACAAAAGATTTAAATAAGTTAATAAAACTAGGTAAAAGAAATTAAAAAAAGAAGGAGAAAAATAAATGGGCCTGAGGGTGCAGTCAGGAAATAGGGTGTATGAATTTATCAGGTCCAAATGCAAGTAAGGATGGCAACGGGTCGGGTCGGGTGCGGGTTTTGCACTACCCAAACCAGCACTCGAAATCAGCACCCGAACCCAAACCCAAAGACTGTTCGGGTGAAAAAATAACGCCCACGCCCACACCCGTTGGGTTCGGGTTTTTTCACCCAAACCCGAACCCGCAGCAAAATACATAAAATATAATTTTCCTACATCTTTCCCTAATATATATATATATATATATATATATATATATATAATATCTATATATATAATATCTATATCTATATAATATATATATATATATATATATATATATATATATATATATATATATATATATATATATATATAAACGGGTGTGATTTCGGGTTTTGGGTGCGGGTTTCACACTACCCAATCCTGCACCCGAAATATCGGGTAGCACCCGACCTCAAACCCAAACCCAATCAACCCGGGTTTTCAACCGTTGACTCGGGTTCGGGTGCGGGTGGACCCCGCGGGTTTGGGTCTGCTTGCCATCCCTAAATGCAAGGGGAATCCAACGCCAGTGCTTCTGTAGGACGAGATCTTAAGGGTGTGTAACACCCCATATTTTCTAATTTTAATTTAATTGGAAATTAAATTATTAATTAGAATTATTTTGGTATTTGGTTGAATTATTGTAGAATTATGGATTAAGGGCCATTGGGTCGGATGGTGAGGTTAGTAAGAAGGAGGTGTTAAGTTAGTAAAGCCCATTACTAATTTAATGTTATTTTTATAAAATAATAAGGAATTGGAAGAAAGGAAAAAGGAACGTGAAAAGCAGAACAAAAGAGACGAGAGATTGAGAAGCTGATACGTGAAGAGGAACAAAGAGGAAGAAGACCAATCAAGAATCTTTGGCTAAGGTAAGGGGTGATTATTCTAATTATATGGTATTATGATTTTGATGATGATAGGATTGAATTAAGGAATTAGAATCTCTATTTGGGATGTTAGGTTTTGTGAAATTCCAACACTGACATGTATGATTTGATGAATTGACTGCAATTGATGATGTAGTATTATTACATGGTGTTGTGGTATGTTGTTTGTGCATTAGAATCATGTATTTGGAGTATTTTGATGTTATTGGTGATCAATTTCATAATGGTATAAGTTGGTATGTGTTTGGGATGCATAAAAGCCTTAAAAATAATGTTTTTCAGCTACTGGGTTCGTGGGAACCGGTTCCCATGTGGGAGGAACCGGGTTCCACTGTTTTAAAACGTTAAAAATAGCATTTTTGGGTCCAGGAACCGGTTCCTGTGTGGGAGGAACCGGGTTCCAGTACAAATTCCAGCAGCACGTTTTGAAAACTATTCTAACTTTAAAACCTTCTAATTTTCAAACCATAAGTCCGTTTTAGACGCCGTTTTGGAAGTTGTTTCTTAAATTAAATACTCTATGATATGAAATAAAGAAAACAACAATAACTTGATTTTATTTTGAAAAGTATCGTTTTCTTCAAATGTGGTTTATTCTTGTTTTGCATAGTTGACGATATGCAATGATTTGTTGTTTGCATAATTGAATATGTGCAATGATGTGTGTTGTTATAATGTGATTGCTTCTGCTTGTTATGAAAATGGATGTTGTTCGTGGTAAATATGGTTATCATGTGTTTTGATGAATGATGATGCAGATGGATGTTATTCATGGTAAATGTTGTTATCATGTGTTTTGATGAATGATGATGATTGATTTGTTTTGAATGATGCATGATACATGTACATACTTGTTGGTGATAACTATGTTGAGTTATGTGAGACGATGTTGTTCATCGGATCGATGATGTTGTAAGTATGTCATATGTGTGCATTCATTCATAAATCATTTGTGTTGGATCCCGTTGATGAGTGGATCGTTGGTGGCTAATTCCCATTGTGCGGAGATTAGTAAGCAGTCATCGTGTGCCCATGTGGGGTGTGAGCGATGAGGTTAGTCGTGTGCCCATGTGGGGTGTGAGCGACTTGAAGGGCAGTATCGCAGAGAGAAGTCCTGTGAATGTGATTCACGAATTTTGGTACCTCATGCATAAGAGTCTGCATGGTGTTTGTATAAATTGTGACATGTCAGGATGAAATCCGGTGTTATGATTGTGTGGTGTTATTGGTAAATACTTTTGACTTGTGCTTGAGATTGGTATGAATTGATAAATCTGAATATGCTAAGTAGGGTGGATAATTGCTTATGAAATTCTATATCTGATGATTTATAATGCTATTTAATTATGATGTAGTCTCACCCTTACTTTGATGATTTCAGATTGAAGTAGCGGTTTAAGCGATCGGTGAGGATGACTCGTAGAGTTTATCCGGTTATGTTGGGTCGTGTCGGTCATGCTCTGATTTGTAACACTGGGATCGATAGTCTTAGAGTTACTTGTGATACACTGTTTTGCCATTATTGGTTTATGTACCGTTGATTTTATCGGAGATGTTTTATAACATTGTTGAATGGGTTTCCGCTGTGCTGAACATGTGTTTTGATATTTTTGGATTATTCCTAATAAAGCATGACAAACGACTTGGAGTTTTATTTATTCTATTAATTGTAACATCCTTGTTGTATAATTACTCTGATTGGTATTGTATTTCCACGGGAGTTTTAGAAGGGTGTTACAATAGTGGTATCAGAGCAGGTCGGTCCGTCCGGCCAATTGTAGAGTCAGTTGAGTTGCACGACAGTTGAATACTGTCGGCATATTATTCCTTGGTACGCGACATGTGAGTGAATCACTTTCGGTACTTGGTTGTTTGTTGCGGAAGTTGGTTTGAAACAAGTGGGGGAGAAGCTTCGCTTCTCGGTTATGTTTCAGTTGTAAGAAGATTGATTCAGTAGGCTTTTGTTGGCAACCGTGCAAGCGTTATCGGAGTTGTTGTTTTCCGAATCGAAGGTGACTTGAAATTAGGACTTGACTGGTAGTTAAGTTGGAACATCTGGAAGGAAAATGATTAGAGGTAATTGATGATTATTTGTAGGAGAGGGAAGTTAAGAAGTTGTAATGTATCAGCTCTGCTAATGGGCTGCGAAGTTGTCAGTTGAGTAGCCGTGCGTCTCGGAAGAGGTTCAGTTGCAAGTTTGCAAAGAGGATTGTTATCGTAATGTTTCAGAAATCGCACTTCGGCAATGGGATGTGTTGCTCAAGTTATAAGAATGTTTGGAAGTGAAGAGATATGATAAGGGTCTGTTTGGAATATGATCGAGTTGAAGAGAATGAGTTTTGGAGTGAAATTTTCGTAAGCAAGACGTCGGAAAATTGCTGAATAGCTACAGAACTTCGAAAATTCATAACTGGAGTTCTGGACATCCGATTTGAGTTCCGTTTGAAGCGTCGGAAAGCTAAAGAGATGAGCTTTGTTTTAAAAATGGTTACAGAAGATGTAACATATTTAATTGTGACAGGATGATGTTGGAAAGAGGTGAAGTTGCGGTTACGCGTGCTCTTAGAACTAGACTTGTTTGTTGGTACGGCACGGGATGTCAGTGTCAGAGTTGAACGGATTGAAGGAATAATTAAAATGTTTGTTGAGAAGAAATTTTAGGAATTAAGTGTACCATTTGAGGAGTTTTGGAAATATCATTTAAGGTGTCGCTGCATGGCGTCAGTGTTGCAATTTCGGACAACGATTGGAAAATTCATATCTTGAGATCCGAGTGTCTGATTTAAGTGCCGTTTGGGGCATTGCGAAGCTGACTTAATAACCATGATATATGTTGTTATTAGATGTTTAAAACTTGTTTGAATTGTGTTATAGCGTGTAAATTGATGATGTTTGTGTGTTATGTTCGTGTGTGCATGAATTGGGGAAATGGGATAGAGTATTTTGCTGTCAAAGTGGTGAATTTGGCTGTGCAGGTACGTAGGAACCGGTTCCCGTGTGGGAGGAACCGGTTTCCCCTTATAAAAACAGAGGCGTGAGAATTCTGGGTTGTTGGGAACCGGTTCCCAGATAGGGACAACCCGGTTCCCCATAGTAAAAATCAGAGACGAGTTATGGGAAGCAGCCAGAAACCGGTTCCTGTGTGGGAGGAACCGGGTTCTACTGTGTGTTTTTGGAAAATTGGTTTTACTTTAAAAACCCATAACTTTTGATCCTATGAGGAGATATTCTGAAGTCGGTTAAGGAAGCGCAAAACTTGTTGAATAGGAATGCCTACTACTGTGATTGTTTGAAACAAAATTGAGTAGAATATGTTGTTGAGGAATAAGTTGATGAGATGTTCGGTAATAAAGATGATTTGAGTACCGATGGATTTTAGTGAGGAGTGAATTAGTAGAAAAGGTGAAATAAGTTTTAGTACGGTTGAAGTCGTATTTATGATGCCAAAGCAAGGACATGTATAGAAGAAGAATTGTAGAGGATTTCTTACACCTATTGGTGTGAGGAAGAATTGTTGAGATTCCGAGTGGAATGATACTTGGACGCAAAAGATGTCAAGGGATTTAGAGTGAAACCACGAGTTATGAATATTATCGCGGTCTTTTGCTAGATGAGGATTTTGATTCAAAACGAGATAAATAGAAAGGTACGAGTATATTAGTGATTATGAAGTTGGAAGTACTTAACAGGTGTGTGATGCTAAGTGACCATGAAGCAGATTATGTAAAATGTTTGGATGTTGGTATCTCACTGACAAGATCCAATGAGAGGGAAGTGTGCGAGTTGTAAAGACTCAGAGTGAACTATTGGACTATGACGATGTTAATGAGTTTGAGTGCAAACTCGGAAAAGGACACTATTATGTAGTAACGACGGTTTATGCCTAAATATGGTTGTCGGCTAGCTATTGACAAATTGAGGACTTGATCACCCTTAATCTCTTGTTGATAGTAGACGGAATCATATAGATAGGATGAGCTTGTTTGTTACCTTAATGGTATAAGTTGTGATGGATATTAAACCGTGAGAATAATCACTCACCGTGCTGTGTGGACTTATGAAGAAGTGAATAGGAAAGAGTGCAATATATTGGACGGTGACTTAAGACGGGTAATCAGAATCGCGCAACGAAAGTGTGATGTGGAGTAGTGTTATGAGTATTACTCGTGGGTAGTGAGGAATTAATATGTCAGGAGCCTACATAGAGGATGTGTATTGATCTATATGTTGGATTTATAATCTAGTGGATGAAAGGATGTCATTTCGAAGAATTAGTACTCTTTTAAAATAATTGCCGAGATGATGAGTATGTTATTGTGGATGTACTTAGTTAACAAGTATGTATTCAGCGAAGTTAAGGCGATGAGTTGATACTATATGATGCTATAATAATTTTGTACTGTTGTAAGGTGTTATTGTAGATTTCCAGATATAATGAGAGATTATACTCTATGAAGGACGAAGTTGATTTAATTCTTAGAGAAGAACGGGACTCAGTTTGAGCTATTTTGTAAGCAATGGTATATTAAGGATGATGAGTGTGATTATAATTACTTGTGTGTACTCGTTATGATGGTTAGAATGTTTAAATAGAGGAAGTAAATCAGGACTTTGTTTTCGAGTGCGAGTGAGTGTTGCTAAATGGTAGATTAGTACCATGTATGATGAAGAAGGATTCTGGAATGAATGAGTAAAGAGAGCTGGAATTGGATAAAACTGTGAAATCTAATTAGTAATGATGATTGTAATGGGTAATCAAATAATGCAGAAAAAGCGGAATGTAACATGTTGGATAGTTGCTGGTATAACTTGAGAGGAGCCAGATAGTTGAAATTCAATGGTATAGGAATGTTATTATCGAGCTCTTGAAGGAAGCAGTTGGTGAAAAGTTTAAGTGTTATTTCATCGCTCAGATGGAAAAGTGTGTCTAAGGTTGGTACGTTCGGTAGATGGAATTCTTTACTGCAGTGTTGATCGGGTGTGGTCATACCATGGTTGTGTAATTATATTACTCAGTTATTGGGCGTATTGTATGAGTCGCACCTTGACGCTCCATTGTCGTTAACCTTGGGAGATATGGCGAGTGGTAGGGGGTGTACATGGGTTGGGTCAACCCACAAAACCCGGTCAAACCCACAATAAAAAAACCACAAAAGTGGGTTGGGTCGGGTAATTGGGTGGACATGGGTTTCAAAACTAAAAAACCCATTTAAAAAATTGGGTTTCGGGAAAAACCCAACCCAAATCCAAAAGACCCATTGACCCACTAATCAAATATTTATTATTACAATTTTAATAATTTTGATGAATATTAACTTAGAAGTTATAATTTTAGTCTCTAAACATTTACTATTTTAATGAACTATGACATTAACTAATTTTGAATGTTTCATTTTTTAATTATTTTAATGCTAATACAATTTTATCTCATGCAACTTGAATTTGTTGCTAGTATTTTATAATAATTTTTATTAGTTGATATTATTATTTATTATTATATAATGCTAAAAGATAGTGAAAATAGATTATCTAATTTTTTTTAAGAAGCTACAAATTTTGAATAATTTTTATGAAAAAAATATGATAACTCATCGTTTAGTTCTTTAATGTTAATAAACAAAAAAACATTATTTGGACAACCCACTATCCAACCCAACCCAACCCGAAAAATAGTGGGTTTGCCCAAACCGGCCCATTGATGTAATGGGTGGTTAATTTACATCACCCAAACCGGAGTGTCTAATATGGGTTGGGCATTAGGTTTGGCCAAATCCAATCCAAACCGGCCCATGTACACCCTTAGCGAGTGGTACACCTTGGGATGGTCAAATACGACGTAAGAGCTGAGATTGAATGGATGAGGCATGCTTATGTTGGTTATGTCAGATGAATTTTGAGGTTCGACTAAGAAAGTGTTAACTGAGAACGGGAGAGTCAGATGAAGGACTCCTATCTGGAACTTTTCACTAGAAGTATGTTTTCGAGGACGAAAACTCTTTTAGTGGGGGAGAGTTGTAACACCCCATATTTTCAAATTTTAATTTAATTGGAAATTAAATTATTAATTAGAATTATTTTGGTATTTGGTTGAATTATTGTAGAATTATGGATTAAGGGCCATTGGGTCGGATGGTGAGGTTAGTAAGAAGGAGGTGTTAAGTTAGTAAAGCCCATTACTAATTTAATGTTATTTTTATAAAATAATAAGGAATTGGAAGAAAGGAAAAATGAACGTGAAAAGCAGAACAGAAGAGACGAGAGATTGAGAAGCTGATACGTGAAGAGGAACAAAGAGGAAGAAGACCAATCAAGAATCTTTGGCTAAGGTAAGGGGTGATTATTCTAATTATATGGTATTATGATTTTGATGATGATAGGATTGAATTAAGGAATTAGAATCTCTATTTGGGATGTTAGGTTTTGTGAAATTCCAACACTGACATGTATGATTTGATGAATTGACTGCAATTGATGATGTAGTATTGTTACATGGTGTTGTGGTATGTTGTTTGTGCATTAGAATCATGTATTTGGAGTATTTTGATGTTATTGGTGATCAATTTCGTAATGGTATAAGTTGGTATGTGTTTGGGATGCATAAAAGCCTTAAAAATAATGTTTTTCAGCTACTGGGTTCGTGGGAACCGGTTCCCATGTGGGAGGAACCGGGTTCCACTGTTTTAAAACGTTAAAAATAGCATTTTTGGGTCCAGGAACCGGTTCCTGTGTGGGAGGAACCGGGTTCCAGTACAAATTCCAGCAGCACGTTTTGAAAACTATTCTAACTTTAAAACCTTCTAATTTTCAAACCATAAGTCCGTTTTAGACGCCGTTTTGGACGTTGTTTCTTAAATTAAATACTCTAAGATATGAAATAAAGAAAACAACAATAACTTGATTTTATTTTGAAAAGTATCGTTTTCTTCAAATGTGGTTTATTCTTGTTTTGCATAGTTGACGATATGCAATGATTTTTTATTTGCATAATTGAATATGTGCAATGATGTGTGTTGTTATAATGTGATTGCTTCTGCTTGTTATGCAAATGGATGTTGTTCGTGGTAAATATGGTTATCATGTATTTTGATGAATGATGATGCAGATGGATGTTATTCATGGTAAATGTTGTTATCATGTGTTTTGATGAATGATGATGATTAATTTGTTTTGAATGATGCATGATACATGTACATACTTGTTGGTGATAACTATGTTGAGTTATGTGAGACGATGTTGTTCATCGGATCGGTGATGTTGTAAGTATGTCATATGTGTGCATTCATTCATAAATCATTTGTTTTGGATCCCGTTGATGAGTGGATCGTTGGTGGCTAATTCCCATTGTGCGGAGATTAGTATGCAGTCATCGTCTGCCCGTGTGGGGTGTGAGCGATGAGTTTAGTCGTGTGCCCATGTGGGGTGTGAGCGACTTGAAGGGTAGTATCGCAGAGAGAAGTCATGTGAATGTGATTCACGAATTTTGGTACCACATGCATAAGAGTCTGCATGGTCTTTGTATAAATTCTGACATGTTAGGATGAAATCCGGTGTTATGATTGTGTGGTGTTATTGGTGCATACTTTTGACTTGTGCTTGAGATTAGTATGAATTGATAAATCTGAATATGCTAAGTAGGGTGGATAATTGCTTATGAAATTCTATATCTGATGATTTATAATGCTATTTAATTATGATGTAGTCTCACCCTTACTTTGATGATTTCAGATTGAAGTAGCGGTTTAAGCGATCGGTGAGGATGACTCGTAGAGTTTATCCGGTTATGTTGGGTCGTGTCGGTCATGCTCTGATTTGTAACACTGGGATCGATAGTCTTAGAGTTACTTGTGATACACTATTTTGCCATTATTGGTTTATGTACCGTTGATTTTATCGGAGATGTTTTATAACATTGTTGAATGGGTTTCCGCTGTGCTGAACATGTGTTTTGATATTTTTGGATTATTCCTAATAAAGCATGACAAACGACTTGGAGTTTTATTTATTCTATTAATTGTAACATCCTTGTTGTATAATGACTCTGATTGTTATTGTATTTCCGCGGGGGTTTTAGAAGGGTGTTACAGGGTGCACCATGGGTAGAGCCATATGGTCTTTTAGATCTGAATCCACTGAGATCCAAGGGCAGACATTATGAGGGTGTGTCGTAGACATACGTGTTGTGTGTACCAGATCTGTAAATAAGAAATACCAAAAATAATTGCCAACGATTGGATTCGAACCCACGTTAACTTAGTCACTAGTATCCCTTCTATGCCAAGCACGCTGTACATGTTTGTTGTTTAAGAAACACAAAACATTAAATAAATAACCAAACGCGTGGAAATATTCAAAGTCAACAATAAAAGTAAGAAGTGAGGCCCTCTTGCGTTGCGAGCAACCAATAAGAAGCAGAGAGAGACGTTTTTTGTTGAACAACCAACCACGATTCGCCAACGCATCTTTGTCTTCAACCTTCAATCTGCGCTTATTTTCTAGACAAAATACTCTTTTTAGTCCCGTAAGTTAACCCCGGGGTTCATTTTGGTCCCTTAACTTCAAAAAGTTTCAATTTGATCCTTTAACTCTTCAAAAGATGTCATTTTAGTCCTTTTTGTCATATTAGCGACGGAAAAACTCAAAGATCGGTCGCTAAATTCGTCGCTAATATGACAAAAAGGACTAAAATGACACCTTTTGAGGAGTTAAGGGACCAATTTGAAACTTTTTGAAGTTAAGGGACCAAAATGAACCCCGAGGTTAATATACGGGACCAAAAAGGTATTTTTCCCTATTTTCTACTAGGATTCTGCTTGGGATTGGCTAAAAATTTTCGTAGCGATTACCTGCAAAACAAAAAATCAAACAAAACGCTACCTTTTTGCTATGATAATCTGGGTTTTTGCTACGACGTTATAACCTCAAAACAAACACCCAGATCCACTATTTACACCCTTTTGAACATGTTGGACGAATTAGTTTCCCCAGAAACGGCCTGCAAGCTCGCATACGAAACTTGGCATGCTTCATGCCCTAACAATGGTGGCGCGCGATTATAGCTCTATAACTCCCTTCCAACGATTCAAACCTTCTCCAAAGCATGTTAGGAGCTCAACAAACAAGTTAAATTCAATTGATATGTGATAAAACATGAGATTCAAAAATTAAAAATATGCATGGATATGTTAAGCATGGATACGAGTTCTAAGTCTACTCAAGCATGACTAACGATGTAATCTTACTCTATGAAGCTCCTGGAGGTGAATGGAACAAACTTTTGGCCTTGAAGTTGCTTGAAACAAAGAACGCGATTTTTTACTCTATCTTTGAATTTTTGGTCTTTTGAACCCTAGCCTCCTCTCTTCTTTTTTTGTCCACCACTCTGATTTTTGTTGTGATTATATAGGAGAATCAATTTAGGTTAAAAGAATTGGAAGAAGATCAAATATTCATTGAAGAAAAATTTGATTTGATTTTGTTATGAAATATTTCTATTTTAAGCTCCATGCTATTTTCCATAACTTTTCCAACGTGTAATTGGCCCTTGGTACATGAAATTTGACTTGATTCAATGAATGGAAGTATTTCATATGATTTGATTTTATTGATTTTTTATTTTATTTGATTTAAGTTGAATTTAAATGAATAAATCCAAAATAAATGTAATAAAAATCATAAAATAATTATCAAATGATCTTTGGGCCTTGCATGATCTCAAAATCACGTGGATAACCTAAACCTCATGGCCCATTACTTGAAAATACAAGATTCTTCATTTAGGGTTCCATGCTCTTCTTCAAATTTCTCCAACTTCTGATAGTCATAATTCTCTCAATTTTCATCCGTTGAAGGTGTTCTAGGACTTTTTGAAAAGCTCAAGATGTCCTATACAAGCCACTTTGGAAGCATTTTGCATTTGGAGATTTTATCTTGAAGTTATTACCCCTAGAAAAAAACAGCTTTTTGTGAATCTTTAAAAGGACCTGTAATGTTTTGGCTCATATCTCCCAAATGGTGCATTTCTTGGTCTTGAGCCAAACATCAAAGTTGTAGAGAATTGAATTTCCTTAAGAATGAACTTTGTTTAGGGAATTTCTGATAAAGTATGAGATACTTATGGCCAGTCAAAGTTCAGTTGACTTTTCATTCAAAACCCTAATTTAGCAACTATGGATTTCTGTTGATCTTTGAGATTTTCTTGATGAATCATGATCAAACCTTGATCAAATTATGAATTTAACCTCACAATGTTGATGTTGACCAAAAATAATGAGTTTTGACTATGATTTGATCATGGTTGACTTTTGGGTCAAACTAGCCGACTGTTGTCCATGTGAGCAGTTGACTGGGCAATCTTGTGAATCAGAGCTTGAAACTTGTCATAGGAGTATTTTTAATCATGAGAGGTAGTATGAATCCCATTTGAGGTCTTCGAACTTGATTCTTCCTTGAGAGGAACAAAACCCTAGTTGGAGGTTTGTTGCTTAGGAGATAAGTAAGTGAGCTTATTCCTCAGTGCTTGAACCAAATTATTTGAAATATGATGAGAAAATTTTGGGGTATGAAACTCTAGAATTTGCAAGGTTGTAGAACATGGTAAACTTGTTTATCTTATCCATATTATCTATAAAATGTAATCATGCATGTCAAAAAAAGTATGAAGACTACACTCTCACCAATGATCCCCCTCCTCTCATCAATATCAATTGCACTCAAGATATAATGAGTAGCAATTTTCCTTTTCCTTACATCGGAAGAAAGCACCTCACCAGGTCCAAAATCATCCTCATAGCCAAGCCTTTGACACCAATATTGTAGTTCCTCCTTCATCGTCACCTCATTAAAATAAAAAGAGCCTGACTTGGTACAGTAGGAGTGAGCAGACCGGTTTAAATGGATCTTGGACCAATATTTTGGGTACAAATCTCAACAGGAGTGAGGAGGATGTCCATGAATGTAACAAAAAATAGAGCAAATTATGAAGGATAAGGGTGTTGTTTTTCTATAATTTGAATTGGCATTATGTTTGGTAAAACTAATATAGTAGCAATTAGTTACATAGGATTTGTAACTTGTAAGAGAAAGCAGGTGGAAGTTCTATTTGACAAAAGAACATGTTGAGTTTAAATGTTTCAACATCTAGAGAAACATGTCGAAGAAGATGTCTTATGCAGAGTCATTCGACATTGCGCCTGAAACTATAAGACTATTAATTGAATTTGACTCAGCAATTAACAACAATGCAGAATATTACTAACCAATATTATGCAATCATAGGTGGCGCAAGAAAGATCTGGAAGAATCAAGTCAGAATAAGTTTAAATGAAGACTTTCTAATTTTGGAGATTAATTAGGAAGAATTGATTGAAGACCTATTTTGTAGGAGAATATTTTGGAGATTTGTAACAGCATATTTGTTGTGATTAGAAGCCCAAAACTAGTTGGGTACTAGGTTATAAATATAAGCATTGTAACCTAAAAAGCCAAGTCAGCCACCATGTAAATTATAAGTGTTGTGTTGGTCGATGAACCACCCAGTTTGTGGGATGGCCATCGTGTTCTCACTCAGAAGCCTTTAGGTAAAGAGTTGAGTATTGTTCTTGGAGGAAGCTTTTAAGCAACTCCAAGTATGTATTCTTAATCTAGAGTCAAGGCTGAGTATGGAGGGAAATGCGACTTCCTGCTCGACATAGGAGTGTGTCTCCTCATCATGGAAGTGTGTCTTCTATTCTGTGGATACAGGATTGTGGAAATTAAGTCATTGTTATAGCTCTTGGGACTGGAGAACTGTACAACATCATTGTGGTGTTAGGAAGTGGGATGCAGATATTCCATATTTAGAGAGGATCTAGGTAGAAGGGTCATTGGGTAGGGATTAAGTGAAGGGTTGTAAATGGGGGAGTTTAGTTCTGAATTAATAATGTTGATTGTGGACTTCATTCCAGGCTTGGTATGTCCCTAGAGTAGGTGTGTTTGTCATCGAACTGGGTCAACAAATCTTTTGTGCACTTTACTTTTCAGCAACTACTTTAACTGTCTTTATCTTGCATATGTTGTTGATAACATACCAGGTGTCTCGACATCCTATGGGACATCTGAGTTTTGCTATACCAGAATTTCAATTGGTATCAGAGTAGGCATCCTGTTCTATTTTCTAGGTGAGATTCTAGGGAAGATACTTTCTGGTTCATGTGCAAGAAAGATAGTTGTGCTGAAAAGTTGTATGGACTTGGTCAATTCATATGTTTAAGAATGGTCCCTAGAAGTGGAGGATGGACTATTCGTGACAAGGTGTGTGGTGACCTTGTCTTGAAGTTATCTGGAAAGCATAGACTCACGTTGTGCCTGAAGCTTGGTGGGGGAGTTTTTCGATTATTCTGTTGCAACTGATGGAAAACTCTTGTTGTATCCCTTGAAGATATTGTGAAGTCAAGACTCTCAATCCAATGTATTTTAATGAAGACAAAATGAATGTCAAATAATCATATCAAAAAGTATGGAAAAAGGCTTCAAGAACAATGTATCAATTCAAGTGTTCAAGACTCATCATGTGTGAAAGCTAGCATCAAGGAATTCAAGAATTATATTTTGAAGACTAGCATTGATCTTGATTTATTGCGGTATAAGCATGCAATTTATGTTGATAACTCAGTGCTCAATATTTTCCATAATTCACTTGCATGCATAAGTCATTTATGTTAAAGTTCTCAAATTATCATGCATCAAAATATTTGACTCAAATGCATAAAATGCTTATTTTTTATCATGTATTACATATTATTTTTCATGTTTGAACCATGATAAATTACTTTCAAATATAATATGTTTACTTGGATAAATCAATAGATAATTGCTTAAGGTTGGTTCAAATATTTAGACAATTCTTTAAATATTTTTTATTTTTCAAACATGCAGATTTTGGTAAATTATGGCGTTTTCAGCCGCCGTAATAGCACTAATAACTGCCATAATTTACACCGGTCTGAAACAGTGTTTTATTTGAAATTTGTTGCCAACTTTTTAAGTCAGGTAACCGTTGGAACCGACTTAAAAAGTACTGTACGAATTTAATAAAAAAACAACAACTTTTTAACACCTTTTCATGCACTCTTCATGAAACCTTTTCATTTTAAATTGACATTTTTTTCATGATATTTTTTTTATGACTTCACCATGGTTCATAAAGGTGTTATGCTCTTATAAATACACTAGTAGAAGAACAGTGCGTCCGCACGGGTAATTCAAATCTGAAGATGAATAATGTATTACAAACGCATAAAAAGAAGTTTAAAAACTCGAATAAAAAATGTTAAAATAAGATTCATAAAATATAATATATATGTAATGAAGCTATATATAGTATCTATTTAAAAAAAAAAGTTGGAAATGCAATAGATAAAAAGTGTCTTCAAAATAACTTCGATTGTATATGACATCTTAGAATGAAGTGTACTAAAGAAATCTGAATGGAATAGAAAATAAAGAATTAGAATATTGAATGAACGTGTTATTGAGAAATTAAACATGGAGTAATCTATGTATGAAATAGTCCAAAGAAAAAATAATGTTTGGATTATTCAAAGGGTTAAAATTGTTGGCAACAATGTATATTTATTGGAATAAACAAATATGAATATAATGTAAATGAGAAAATATACCTTTATGATTTTATGGTTAATACTTAGAAGTGTTATTGCTTAAAATAGAAAAGGTATTATGGTGATAGCGACCCGTGAAAGTGGTGAATTTTAGTGACAAAATTCACATAAGAAATGTATTATAGTGATAGTGACCCGTTAAAATAGTGAATATCCGAATAAAAATAAATTAATATCCGAAGAAATGTATTATGGTGGTAGTGACCCGTGTATCATCAAAGATAAGTTCATTCTTTATAATATCCGAATAAAAATGAATTAATATCCGAAGAAGGGTATATTATTTTTATAAAAATAAATGTATTTATAATGATCAATTTATTAATTAGTTTAGAAAATATATTTAAATTTTTACAATTTTTTATTTTTTAATATTGCAAATTATCAATTATGATAGTATATAATATATTTTTATTATTGACATATTATTATTAGCATGAAATTTTTTTATAATTCAGTTAAACGATATACTAATAATCAAATTTGTAATCAATATATATTTTTAAAAACATCGCATTCCATTCTACTCATAACATAGACAATAAATTAAAATTAATATAAACTTATGAAATATTATTAAATATCAATTATGTAATTTAATGTATTATAAATATATAGTTAATAATTATAATTTCTTATAAATACACATATTTGATAAAAAAAACTTAATACCATTTTGACTGATATAAGAGAAGTATTGTTATTTTGCCTTTAATATAAATTTTTTATACCATTTTGATTTAATAACTTATCTTACAAAACTTTTTTTTATAGAAATTTCCAAATAAGTAGAGACATGTAATAAATATTTGATTTTATATATATGACCAATCACAACAAAAGAACCATTCCATTATATTTAAAAATAAATTGACAACTAAAAGTCCCTCGTTATGTTATTCAATATAAAGTCCCTTTGAATATAACACCTAAAAGCAGTGTTTTAAAAACCGGACTGAACATCAAACTGGTGAGGGTACTGGGTCACTGGTTTATTGGTCGAACCACTGGGTCACTGGCCGAACCGCATGACTAAACCGAGTTAAACTGGATAACTCGGTTGAATAGACCGGTCGTTATAACAAAATTATATAGATATAAAATCTGTCGAACCGGATGATTCAGTCCCTACAAAATATAACTAGTACTTAAATTTTTTACAAACATCATATTATAAAAAAATTCACAAGTTCATAATTTAAATTCAAATTTTACATATAGGTATCACACACAATCAAATAGTATATAATTATAAAATATAAACAAAAGTTTAATCGCAACATAATTTAATTGAATAAATTATAACAAAATAATTTCATTGTCTACTAAATTTAATTTCAATAAAAGAAAAATTGTTTCAATGTCGGAATCTCCTTCTTCAATTTCAAAATTATCTGTAACAAAATCAACTGCATCTACAACCGTTTTTTATTTTTATTTTTATTTTTTTTATTTTTTATTTTAATTTTTAATTAAAATAGTCAAAATGACATTGTTTTAATTTTTTAAAATTAAAAAAAATTAAAAAATGCATTTAAACCACCGGTTCACAAAAACCACCGGTTTTAGCGGTTTACACCGGTTTTGACCGGTTCACACTGGTTCAATGACATTCCTGATCCAGCTATTGAACCAGACCGGTTACCTGGTCGGTTCCCGGTTCGACCGGTCTGACCGGCCGGTCCGGTTTTTAAAACACTGCCTAAAAGCACATATTAAAGTACAATTATAATAGAAATCTACAACATAATATCAATATTATTGATGAAACATCAATGCAGTATAGTGCAGGTATAATGGCTATTTAACAACATTGAGCTAAAGAAAATTACAACATAAACTTTTACCATAAACTTTCACCATCAAACAATTACTAACCTCACTTTGAGAAGCTTGATGCTTAAGGGTATAACCACCTGAAGTTCTAAGAATGAGAATAAGACAGAATGACATAACTTAGGTATTCACATTGATGGTTGAATTGTTTTAAATATAAGTTATAAGTCGTTTTAATAAGCTATTCTGAAAAGCATATTGAAAAAAGCTAGCTGTTTATATATACACATGTGATGAGTTTCTTTTTCTTAAGTACTCACAGACACTTTTACACAACAGCTTAATATGACTTATATTCACATAAAAGGTAAGATTTCTTGGTTAATTAAAACACTAATTAGGGTGTTGTGAATTTCAACATTCAAAATTTATAATCACTGACACCATCTTCAGTCCATGTACTTCCAGTATCCTCACTCCAAGATAGAAGAAGCTCAAATAGGCGCTTTCTCATTCTAACAGGATTATTAACATATAAAGATTATGGTTCTTTATCTTCCCTTCATAGTATTTTGAAATTTAAGTTACTCCAAAGAGAACCTAAAAGAATAAAATATGTTTCGAAAAATAATCGCAAGGCAGAAAGAATAAAAGGCTATTTGGATGGTTCAACACCAACCATAAATACACTTGAGCATACTCACTTGTTTCTCTAGCTCTTCGGTAAGATCTTCAAACAACTGCTTTGGAGTTGAACCTGTGGTATTTGAAGCTACTGCTAGTTTGGCTGGTAATTCTTTCACCTGCAAGGCCACCAAAAACAACATCACATTGTTGTCACTGTAAAATAGTTAATCAAAGTGTCCAAGACATCAAATCAAAAGGTTTAACTTTGCACCTTAACATAAAATACAGAAGACATAAATAAATAGATGAATAGCCATAGAAATGGACAGTTAACCTGTGAATGATAATCACACCAGTGAGTTTTTTGCAGTAAGAATGCCTAAGGCGCTATGTTCATCCATCAATTTGCGGAACTCATCACGGTTTTTACGTTCCGTCTTTCTCAATTCTTCCTATTTTTTGAGAAATAAAGGAGGGGCGTAGTCATACAACCACTTCCTTTTGTATCTTTTTTCGCTCTTCCTCTTCCTTCTCTAAATCACACAAATAATTCTGTCAGTCCATGTAGTGCCAGTGTCATCAAGCAAATAATCCTGTCAGTCCTGTAAATTATATTAAAAAGAAACTATACATATATCTTAATATTTAGCCACTTTTAAATTTGCAAAATCATCACTAGTTTGGTATGTTAATTTATGATATTACCTTATATGAAACTGACTATAAGAATGTCCAACCTAAACAAAAGCCTTCTCAACATTGAACCATATATAAATATAACCTTGTAGATTGATCCTGTGAATGGATCCATAAAAAACTAACATGCTTTAAAATTTAACCAACTTTTGAAACAGAAAGTGGTAATGGTAAAGCAATCAAAGGGAACCATTAATGATTCATTCCATCAATATGATCTTGAAGAAGTAATATTCCCGGATCTTTCAAAAATGCTCTTCAAGTTTCATCGCTTTGGGTATGGATGAATTTTAGCCAATTCCAGCACTCGGCTTGCCACACTGAAAGGTAAGGACTGCGGGGAAATATTATCATCTTCCTCACCCTACAATCCCCAAATGATTGTTTAGATTAACTTATCCTCAATAATTTACATCAGAAGTATAACAGATTTACAAAAGTAGCTTTCAGAAAAGTAAAATAGAAAGTTAACCTCTTTCTGGATGAATTTCTGAGCAGAACTGGCTCGTAGAAGGTTACGCCACTTGTCCTGCATAAATCATATTTCGGAAACACATTCAGAAGAAAGATTAGAACTGAATCTGTGAAGTTCAGTAAACTAAAATACCCTGATATCGGCGGGAGTTCGGTAGCCTGAAGCAAAAAGCAAAAACCTCTGTTATTTAGCAAAGTGGAAGAATATTTGCTATAGGTTTCCTGGCCTATGAAACTATAAGAGCCACTGGTTTAAACAAATTATACGAATAATCTTCCATTGTACGACAAGCAAACATAAGAAGAACAAAAAGAAGAAAAAATACGACAAAGGAGGAAATTATTGAATAGATGTATTTACCTCAAAAAAAATAGGTATAATGTTGAAGATGAATCAACCCAAGGACATCGTACCTGAGTAGTTTCCCGAAGGTAACGTACTTTGATCTTTGTGATTAAACCACAACAACATCAGTGAATCAACTGAAAATTGCATCAACGCTGACTTCGACGCATAAGCCCTAACATATAACATACCTGCAATAAAGCGGGAGAATGTTAGATGCAGGGGTATTCAAGATCCATTCTACAATATGAATCTTGTATCTAACAGTGTTAAAACACTATTACATACCTTATTTGTGTCTAACAATTTAAAGACACCTTTCAGAAACTCTATGGTTGCACTATTCAGCCCCACACTCTGCAATATGATTACAAACAAAGTAAAGTTTTGAAGATCAGGTTAATAAACTCTATGGTTGCACTGCTCACCTGTGCTTCGGGGTAAATATGACCCACCACAAACCCAACAACAACAACTTAAGGGCATCAACATAACCGCAACACAGATCTGCAAGACAGAACAACAATAGCATCATTATCAAAAAACCAAAAACATTTAAGATTTTCACCAGCTTCATTAGCAGGAAAACACAAGACAAAGACACAACAATAATAGAAGATCCGTGACCAGAAGTTCACCAGTGACTGGATTCCCAACCACCACGATTGAGCTTGTCGTCACCAAAATCGCATTGCTCCACCACCGTAGTTTGCAGATATGTTGTTTCAACATCATGGTAGCTCTCTCTTTTCCTTATATGTGTGTTACCCGGACAATGAAGAACCCAATGTATAGACAAGGACGAGATTATCGGTTGCCATGAAAACATGGAGGTGGTGATGACTGTAGAGGCGATGAAGATGGTGACGGGATTTAGGGTTTTGGGGTGAGAGAGAGAATGCAGGGAGAGAGAGAGAGAGAGAGAGAGAGAGAGAGAGAGAGAGAGAGAGAGAGAGAGAGAGAGAGAGAGAGAGAGAGAGAAGGGTACACGAGTGACAATAGGGAGAAAGTGGGAGAATGGAAGAATCTACAATATAAGAAAGTTAACTGCTCTGGAAAATACCGATTTGCCCCCTTGCTTCCATGTTGTTCCGCGTGGACACTCTCTGCATTCTTTCTCAGCTTCCTTATCTCTAACCTCTTCTTTCAAAATCAACTTTAATTTAAAAAAACTCATCATCTTCTCTTTCTCTCTCATTCTTTTTCACTATATCTCTTTCTTTCTCTCATTTTTCTCCTTCTCTATCTTTCTTGATCCATTTTCTTTTTGTTGTTCTTCTTCCTTCTCTACCTCTTTCGCTATCTCTTTTGTTATTTCGGTATCACACCGAAACGAGAATGGTGTTCGAATCGGTTAACGTTGATGCATCTCTTGGATTGAGATTTTAGGGTTTCAACCGCGAATCGGTTTACATGCTTTCATTGATGTTTGATTAGAACGAGCAAATTCATATTTGTAAAATTTTTAACTGTATGAATGACACTCACTGGATTTTATACATTGGGTGTGAAACTTCTATATTGCTAACATTGTGTTTAGGGATATGCAGAGCTTTTAGACGAGTTTATGCATGCAGTTAAGCATAACTATGGAAAGAAAATTCTTATGCAGATTATATATCTGATTCAGATAATCTGTGGCTTTGGTGTTTTGCTTGAATCAATTGTTTTTCTGATTTTAAGATTCTTTTATTTTTTCAGTTTAAAGATTTCGCAAATGATTCCAAACTGGCTCTGGCTCTAGCTCTGGCTCTGTATCTGTCATAGTCTACGGGGATTACGACAAACCAACCTTATTAGTTATTCAGATTTAGCGGTAAACTGTAAGTGGGTTATCGTCCTGTTCGAACAAATAACTTAATGAATGAAGCACTTATAGTATAAGCAGCTATAATTTATGTATAACTTATATTAACCTATATTTATAATTTATTTAGTGATGTAAGTCTAATGTTTGCATAACACAGCGCCGAGACTGATGACGGGGATGCATGGATGGAAAGCCGTGGTCTTTAGGATATCGGGCCACAAAGCCTACTTCTCTGATTGTGGATCCTACGGTGCACTGGATACACTTTGAGATGATGCCGGTAGACATTACTTTAAAGAATGCTACATTGAAGGTTCCATTGATTCCACTTTCGAAAAAGGCAGATCCATCTACAAGGTAATGTCTCCAATGTTTTGTTATGGGTATGCAAATTTTTCTTCTCATATTTGTTTGTTACATCCCTTCTGTTATCCCCTTTCTCCGTTAAGGCTTTTGTGTTGAATCCAGTTTTATTGAGTTATGCAGGTTCGCTTTAGTAAGCAGGCCGGTTCAGTTTGTGTTGTTGCCATCTCTTGCTGCTTTTGTTATCGGTAACAATAATCCCATAATGCATAAATCATGCCCGCCTATGGTGTTAGGCTATTTTAATTTCCTCTCAACATGTGCATTTTAATATGCATTACATTTTAGCATGAAAGTGCCATGCCATGTCTAGATTTTCTACTCACTTGCTATGATGCCAAGAGTACATTTGAGGAAAGAGAGGAGATAAGGCAGCGTCGAACGTAATAGTGTCTCCTTCTATCAATCTAAATGATCGTCGATTAGTTGTATAACTTAATCTATATTTTTCAGGGAGAAATATGCTGAATGGAAGGAAGAATGTCGTCAATTATTTCCGCTCGTGGGAAGTGGTAGATTTATCACAACACCTGTAGTTACTAACGATGGTCAACCGATTCAAGATCCAATTGTATCGAGTGTATGCTACACAAATTAGTAAGCTCTAATCTATATATGTGATTTATTTCATTATTAATCTCTTTTTAATTCAAAGAAATGAATACTAATGACACCACTAATATGAATCGAGAGGACAACAACATCGGATGATGAGATTGTTCAAACCGATGCCTTCAACAAATACTCCAACCTGATACCGCCCGAATCACAGAGCCATCTCTGACGACAAAATATAAGAAGGTTGAAGGGTGGTGATACCTTCTTTCTAAAAGGTGATCAAAATGATGAGAATTCTGTATCATTAGTTCTTCGGATAGCTGATCAGAAGGGTCAATAAATAAACTTTAAGCTCATTTCTACTCTTCAATAACTCTTAAATTTGTCTGTGGAAATTTAAATTTTTTGGGATTTATATGCAGGACAAGCAAGAAATATCCATTTCATCTTCTACCTTGACAGTGACACTGCTGTCTCAGTTTCAAAGGAAATGGTTGAGCAACTTGAACTTGCTGATCAGAACGTAAAATTTATAGCTGAGTTAATCAATTTGTTATTGATGAAATTGATTCCTGAATGGAAACCTTGTGTAGTAATCGATCATTTAGCCTCTGTAAATGGTAAATGGACTAATGCTAGCCAACAGAGAGACACGGAGTTAGCTAAAGACAAAGGAAGCTCAAAACATTCCGGTGAAGATTCAGGTCCCTCAACCTCAAATGGAACAACAGCTGCAAAAGAGAACGTCGACAACATGGATTTATGTTCTGAGATGTCATATGCTTCTGCAACATCATATGCTTCTGCAACATCAGACATCAATGATAAGTTTTCTATGGTTTCATTCATGTCTGCCGAGTCAGGATTTGATGGAGGCAGTCAGACCTCATTTGCATCTGAAAATGGAACTAATTTTATTAGTAACTAAGAGCAATAATAGTTTCCAGTTTCAGATAACGACAAGCCGCGATTTGAGACTGAAGGCGACAAATGAATTGCTCAACAATATGTGTGTGATTAAGTTTCAAGCATGGGAGGAGTAAAATGGTGGACCTGCACCCGAGTGAATAAATTTGTTGAGCTATATCTAAGATAACATAGAAAAGTTGGTATCGAAGCTGGAAGATGAAGTTCGGGCTCTCGACGAAGGTCCCTGCATGGATGTCGTAATCTTTCCTCTACATGGTTCTTTGCCACCTGAATTGCAGGCAAGTAGTTTTTGTTTTTGTACAATTTCATAATTGAAATATTTGCTTATTCCTCCAAATACAATCAATCAAGGAAGCACATAATTAAATATAGTACTGTAGTAGTAGTGCATAAGTTTGATCACAAGTGTTACCTCTTCACGATATTTTCATGTAAAATATCTAATAATCTAACATTGCGTGGCTTATTTGGTTACCTCTTCGGGCTTGCCTCCAATAAAACTCAAATTGTACTATTTCAATCACCTCCAGTAATGTTAGTTACATATATGCTATCACATGATATGTATTATATATAGTCATTGACTATACCAACCTAACATTTATCTACCATGCCTTCAACTTCAACTCATCAGAAAATCAAGGACTACACTTGAAAGCTGTGAGCAACATGAAGTTAATGGAGTTTAAGAGCTTCCCATTATGTAGTTTAGACAAGGACTCAAGGTAGTGAGTGTAGTAATACACCCTGATTGAGCTGCATTTTGAGTTAGCTGACAATGTTCGGGAGGATCATTTTGACGAAGGAAAGGGTGAGCTGACACAAACTTAACTGCTCTTCCACGGGTGGAAGTTAGTGAAAAAACGGACCAAAATTCCTTCAGACAGATTTGAAGTCAATTTCCACTTTTTTCTATGGTTAATTTTATCCTCTTTAACTTTGTCATATTTGAACAACACCCATGACAATTGTTGTTCATAATTTCCAACAGAAGTCAAGACTGGTTTTACAGTATAAAGTCATACTCGGCTGGTATGTCCAACCAGGAGTATGTAGTAGTGGTTACCCTACACTATGGAAGATGAAGTCCCTTAGGATTCTACATCCTGTGCTTCAAGGTTCATCTTTAACGGAAGCATTATTGTCCATAATAGGAAAAGCATTGGACCTGTTCATGGATTAGAGCTGTAGTAATACAGTCGGGGAAGTAAAATGTCAGACAAACATGTTGTGACATTTTAGTATGTTTGAAAGGGCATAAATGGTTGAATCATATTGTAATACGATGGGAGAACTGGCTTTTTTAAATGTGTTGCGGTTAGCAAGAGTCGCCACCGACTTTTATTTTATCCAACTGGAAAGGCAAAAAGAACAGGAGAGACCTTTGAAAGATTTTGAGTTCGGGGGGTAGGTTATACAAAGGGAAGGTGTAAGCACCCTTTGTATCCATGGTTATCCATGGGCTCTTAATTGCTTGTTGAGCTCACTTTGTTTGTTTGAAATGTTTGAAAGAGTGTCGTGTGTGAATTAAAAATATTTGAATAAGGACTTTAGCTTGTAAATAAGCGTAGCCTTTTTGATTTGAAAAAGGGGTGTGAAAAGCAATTTGAGTTTAAATAATGAGTAAGCAATTAAAAACATCTACCCTAAGTTTAATGTCTTTCTGTTCTTTAAGATTTTTGTTTGAAAGGGCTATCCGTACCATAAGAAGGGTAGGTAGTCCTTTCATTGGATTTGATCGGGTCATCGAGAATTATCGTTCGCCATAAGGCTATCCATACCATAACGAGGGTAGGAAGTTTCAGGGAAGGATATAATAGTCATTTTAGGCAACCAATGAGGATACCTTAGCATTCGAAGGGACGATCATCATTTTATCATAGGCAACCTCGAGGGACAAGATCATATACATTTGTAGGCAACATCGAAGGGACTTATGATCTTTGATGATGATAATGAACTAGGGGCAACATTTGCTAAGGAATCCTCGTATCCGAGGGACTTGACTATTTTTAATCGAAAGGCAGCAATAAGAGGGATTACCTTAAAGGTGTGTGGGTGCATCAAACACGTGAGTTGGATTCAAATATTTATCTTGTAAATTTAGTGATCTAAATTCAATTTGCAAGCTTATCACTCCCTATATTACTAACCACGCAGTTAAATAATAGTTATATTGTGCGGAAATTAAAATGCGGAAAGTAAAGTCCCACGCTATTACAAGGCTTCGGGATAGGGATTACATAGCCAAAAACCCGGGGATGAGCAAAAAATAAAAGGAAGAAATTAAAGGCGGAAAATTAAAGCTCTAAGCTATTACAACAAAACCTTGCAAGCCTATACACATTTTCTAGCATTTTAAATAAATGATAATTAAATAAATTAAAGGCATGCGACATACACATGGGTAGGAGATGAGGAGAGAAATCGCGAATAAAATATAAGTTTTGAAAAAAAAGGGTTAAAAAACCTTATGGCTAAAAATCCTAATGGCATACCTAAAGGTTAAAACCTAACGGTTAAAAACTGAGGGTGAAAACCCAAGGATAAAAACCTAAGGCTAAGTTAATGGACAATATCTACCTAACCTACGTTTTTAGGGTTACCTATGGTTTTTGAAGTTTAAGGCTAAAATTAATTTAAATTATTAAACCTAAATTAAATTTAAAAAAACCTAAAATTAATTAAACCCAATTTAAATTGACTTTATTTATATTTTTGTAATTTTTGGTGGAAATTGAATTAACTAATCTACCTAATTAAAATTAACTAAATAATTAAATAAAATAAAAAGGGATAAGTGAGAACCTAAATCAATCCTAATTCTAATTTTTTAATTGAAATGGCTAATTAAATGGGTTAACTAAAGGTTAATGGTAAAAAAAATTGAAATAAGCAAATAATAACAAAACCTGGGCGCTGGAATCATGTGGGGTTGGCCCTTGAAGGTGCACCATAGGCGTGCGCTTCCTGAGTCGTTAGATGTAGCTCCATGATAATCTGGTGGTTGAGATGTTGAGGGTGCATCGTGAGGTTTCGTAGATCTTGCGCATTGGATCTCTAAGAGAACAATTCTTAAAAATTAAATGTCACAACCTAGATTCGAACACAGATTTTCCAGGCTATAATCCCAGATTCGAACACAGATTTTCCAGGCTATAATCCCTTCCCTCTTGCCACTCAAACTGCACATTTAGTCATTAATATAAATATCATTCAATTAAAATATATAAACAAATCTCATATGGGGAATTCAAAAGTCAGACGTGGGTCCCAGTTCTTCACATGCGTGAGCCAATACCAAGGAGAGAGTGAGTTTTGACTGGTTGACTGCCCAACGGACGTTCGACACGCGTGGGGAGAGAAAACTGCCTGTTTGACTCCCCAACCACATCCACGCACGTGTGCCAAGAAAAGACCAAGTGGACTGTAGACTGTCTTCAACCTTAGGACACCGTATTTGCTACGGTTTAGCTTCGACTCCAGCTGCAAGTTTGCTGCGAATTTCGTAGCGACTTCCTGGAAAATTGAAACTTCATATAAACGCATCAAACAAGAACAAAAGATACCATGTCCCACTAAATCGATGGCCACGAGTTTAATGGTGGCCTTAGTTTTGATTGATAACTTCTGTAAATGCAAGAACGAACACCATGATTTGTCTTGCCCTAACCATGGCAAGTGCTTGTTCCTGTATCAAAACTCACAAACAATAGCGCAAATAGAACCTAAACATCACTCTGATTGTAAATATATGTATATAAATCACTCATGTTGTATGCATTCAAAGATTCAAAATTTGAAATATAAAGCAAACCGATGATGTTTGGGTGGAACGTTTGGATGTGCGTGAAGCTTCAAGAATGGTATGGACGTGCTCCTGGGAACCTCCTGAAGACGAATGAAGGCTCAAGACTGATAATGAACGGCTGGAATTTGCATTTTGATTGTGCAAGCTCTCTTGAATATTTTGAATGGAGAACCCTATTTGCTTGGCTTCTGAATACGTCCCCTTTCAGTCTGAATTATAGAGGAATATATAATGGTTGAATTTAGGGTTGAAAATTTGGAAGAAATCAAATATTTAATTGGAAAAGAATTGAAAGAAAATTTGATTGAATTTTGCATGAAAAATTTCTATTTTTGTCTCAATATTGCATCCAACCCTATGTACCACGAAATTTGATCAATAATCATGGTATTTGGATGATTGGATTTGATTTGGAATCAAGGCTTTGATTTTAAACTAATTATAAATGATTTTATATGATTTATTAATATTTAAATGAATTAAAATTCAAATAAATAAAATAAATACTATAAAAATGAAATAATTAGTTTAGGAACACCCATGAAGCCCATAGACATTTTTGGAATCCATATTTTAGGCCCATTGATTCAAAATCCAAAAATTCTTCATTTTTGCTTTATATGCATTTCTCAAAATCGCCCAACTTGTGCAAGTCATAACTCATTCAGTATTTATCATATGGAGGTGATCTAGGACTTTTTGGAAAGCCCAAGATGTCCTCTACAAGCCACTTTGGAACATATTTTTCACTTGGAGATTTTATCTAGATGATATGGCTTCTGATAAAAAGCAGCTATTTGCGAGCTTCTAGAAGAACCTGTAATGTTTTGGCTCATATATCTCAAATGAAGCATTTTTGGCCTTGGCTTTAGAGAGAAAAAGTTGTAGAAAATTCAATTTCCTTCAAAATAGGCTTTGGTTGGGAAATGTATGATGTTCCATGTGAAAGTTATGGCTGGTCAAAGTTCAGTTGACTTTTATGTTCAAAACCCTAATTTAGAAACTTTGAGTTTTGTGATTTTGAAGCTTTCTTTGATGAATCATGATCAATTGTTGATCAAATGATGAATATGACTTTAAAATATTGATGTTGACCAAAAATCAAGAGTTTTGACTGTAATTTGACCATAGTTGACTTTTAGGTCAAACTGGTCGAATGTTGACTATTTGAGTAGTTAACTGAGCAATCTTGTGAATCAGAGCTTGCAACTTGGCATGAGGATACTATGAGGAATATGAGAGGCCATGAAGTCCACTTGAAGTATCAGAAGTTGATTTTACTTGGAGAGAAGTAAAACCCTAGTTGTGGCTTGTTGCTTAGGAGATAGGTAAGTGTTCCCAAATCTTGTATAGTCTTGAGCAATTGAAAGTTATGTGAGCCAAAATATGATGGGCAAATTTTGGGGTATGACACATATGAAGGTGACTGATTTAATCATTTGGTCTCAGGTCTCTCAAGTTGGACTTTGGGAGATTATGTGGTGTCTGGGAGAATTTATTTTTCTCTGTAGAACCTGAGGGCTGAAGAACAGCAAAGACAGTGCACTACTACTTCTAATCTTATGGAATAGTCTTTTAAAGACTAATCTACTTAAGCTGTAGGACAATATCGAACTTGAAGTCAAGACATATCTCAAGACATGGTTTATCCTTGAAGACCAGCTTGGATTGTTCTTAAATTTTACATCTAAAACGTGTATTGATGGTGTGTATCACGTGTTCTTACTTCCGTGCATGTTTTGGAAACTGTCATTTCCAGAAAAATCTGTTCTGATGAACTTACTTCTTCTAGTCGGTGCATAAAACGTACCTAATGTGTATTTTTAAATAACGTTTCTGACCAAAACATTTGTTACAGTCTAGGTACGTTATTTTGATTGCTCAGGTATTTAGAGTGTCTTTTGTTTCTTTTTCTTTCCTTCACTTTTGTTTGGTCTTTGTTTGTTGTGTTCGTATGTCTTTCATTTGGATATGAGTAAGTATAGAGTTTGTGAAAGTTATGTTTGTCAACTTGTGGCAAACATAGGGATAAAGGATAGTGTTTAGATGTTGTTGAGTTTGAGGTCAGTCTTTGCAGTTGTTTTTATATTCTTGGAAGTATGTTCTATTCTGTGTGTGTTTGTTTTTGCAGTTTCTGCAATTGTTCATTTTGAGTCTTGGTTGAGTCTTGAATAAAAATTGTGTCTCGTGTTCTGAGTTATCCAATATAGAGATCTGGTTTCTCTATGTATGTGAATGGATAGGTCAAGTGTTTGTTTCTGTTGGTGCGTTTCCTCTTATGCTCTAAAAGAGGATGTCTTTTCTGTGTCATAACATAGTTCTTAGTTTGGGGGGAGTGTCAGATATTTTCTTCCTCATGTGCACCATGACTTCCAGATTTTTCTCCTTCAATGTGAAGTTGTTGTCCGTGGTGTTAAGGTTACCGTGCTATAATGAGTTCTTCTTCTTAATAGCCTTGTCTTTTCCTAGCTAAAAAGAGGGAGAAGTGGTTATTTATATTATCTCTGGAGAGCATCTTTTAAGGGGTAGAAACTATGTGTTATTGTGGGATCCTTAAAAGAGAAAGAGAAAATTAGAGTTGGGACTGCCAAGAAGATGTCCTGGTATGACGTTGAGACATCATAGACGAAGACTGAAGACTGTCTCATACAAAGATTGAAGATCATAAACAATGACTATCTAAAATCTTCCAAATTGCTGTTGTACTTAATTATTAAATACCATTGTATTTGTTTAGCTTTTGTAATACAAAGGTTGTATAAATTAGTTTTAGCCAAAATAAGCCAAGAGGGGAGATTGTTGTTTCTCTATAATTTGAATTGGCATTATGTTTGGTAAAACTAATATAGTAGTAATTAGTTAGATAAGATTTGTAACTTGTAAGAGAAAGCAGGTGGAAGTTCTATTTGACAAAAGAACATGTTGAGTTGAAATGTTTCAACATCTGGAGCAACATGTCGAAGAAGATGTCTTATGCAGAGCCATTCGACATCGCGTCTGAAACTACAAGACTATTGATTGAATCTGACTCAACAATTAACGACAATGCAGAATATTACTAACCAATATTATGCAATCATAGGTGTCGCAAGAAAGATCCAGAAGAATCAAGTCAAAATAAGTTTGAATGAAGACTTTCTAATTTTGGAGATTAATTAGGAAGATTTGATTGAAGAACTATTTTGTAGGAGAATATTTTGGAGATTTGTAACAGCATATTTGCTGTGATTAGAAGCCCAAAACTAGCTGGGTACTAGGTTATAAATATAAGCATTTTAACCTAAAAAGCCAAGTCAGCCACCATGTAAATTATAAGGGTTGTGTTGGTCGATGAACCACCCAGTTTGTGGGATGGTCATCGTGTTCTCACTCAGAAGCCTTTAGGTAAAGAGTTGAGTATTGTTCTTGGAGGAAGCTTTTAAACAACTCCAAGTATGTGTTCTTAGTCTAGAGTAAAAGCTAAGTATGGAGGGAAGTGTGACTTCCTGCCCGACATAGGAGTGTGTCTCCTCATCATGAAAGTGTGTCTTCTATTATGTGGATACAGGATTGTGGAAATTAATTTGTTGTTATAGCTCCTGGGACTGGAGAACTGTACAACATCACTACGATGTTAGAAAGTGGGATGGGGATATTCCATATCTAGAGAGGATCTAGGCAGAAGGGTCATTGGGTAGGGATTAAGTGAAGGGTTGTAAACGGGGGAGTTTAGCTCTGAATTAATATTGCTAATAGTTGACTTCATTCCTGGCTTGGTATGCCCCCGGAGTAGGTGCGTTTGTCACCGAACTAGGTCAATAATTCGTGTGTGCAATTTAATTTTTAGCAACTACCTTAACTTTCTTTATCTTGCATATGTTGTTGATAACAAACCAGATGTCTCGACATCCTATGGGACATCTGAGTTCTACTATACTAGAATTTCAAAGGGCTTTACCAATATAAGACGTCCCTGAAAATCGCCTCAATCCAAAGTAAAGGGGTTGAACCAAAGGTTGAATAGGTGAAAGTAAATAAACCCATTATTACAAAAGTTATCTAGGTGGTAAGTTGAGTTGTTTGAAATCTCGCGGACATTCATGTAAAACGCATAAATGGTTTCATCCTCTTTCATCTTGAGATTTTCAAACTTGGTGGTAAGTATTTGAAGTCTCGACACCTTTACCTTGGGCGTGCCTTCATGTGCTGTTTTGAGAATATCCCAAGCTTCTTTAGCCAGCTCACAGTGTTGTACAAGTCTGAAAATGTTCTTGTCAATACCATTGAATAGGGCACTTAGGGCCTTGGAATTTCCCAAAGCTAACTCTTCTTCAGATTTTCTCCATTGAGTTTCAGGAATTAGAACAGTGGTTCCATCTTCCAGAATTTTCTCAGGATGTTTCCATCCACTTTCAACAGCTCTCCGGGCCTTGCTGTCCACTGACTTAATGACTGCTACCATACGAGGTTTCCAGTAGTCATAGTTAGAGCCATCCAGGATAGGTGGTCTGTTTCCAAACACTAACAGTTCCTTCTCCATAGTACCAGAATTTTGTTATCCCTAGATCTCACCCAGATGTAAACAGGCAGGGTGCCTGCTCTGATGCCAATTGAAAATTCTAGTAACACACGCTCGATGTCAAACTGGATGTTATGACATCCACAATTATGCAGCACAAACAGTAATAACAAAACAGCATAATAACAATAAAGTACACACATAATTGTTTACCCAGTTCGGTTCAAACAACCTACTCTGGGGGCTACCAAGCCAGGGATGAAGTCCACTATCAGTAGTATCAATTCAAAGCTAAACTCCCCCGTTTACAACTTCTCACTTAATCACTACCCAATGACCCTTCTACCTAGGTTCTACCTAGATATGGAATATCTCCATTCCACTCCCCCTCAATCACAGCAGTGATTACACATAAACACAAACAATTACAGATAGAAGACAATCTTCAAAAACACACCTTGATCTGCTTAAAAGCTTCAATCAAGAGACACACACTCGTGCTTAAAAGCTTAGAGTGACATTACACAAATACAAACTAATTCCAACGCAATCATCAAATTCAATTGCTTGGCTCACACGAGACAGTAACAAACAATAGTTCTTCACAATACAAAATCTTCTGTCTGCGTTCCAAACTAGGATTGCAGTCCTTTTTATATGCAGTCTTGGGCCTTAGGCTTTTTAAGAAACACATTAGGGTTAACAAAGTTAACCTTATTCACACGCCAACTGTCTGTTACAAAATGTGTTGTCAGCAGGATCTTCTGGACGGAATATGCAGCACTCAATAAAATGTTTCCTAAACTGATAATTAGGATAAAACTGGAAACACATTTAATAAACAATAACAGCTCCTACTGTCACACACGGATGTCATGACATCGATCATGACATTCACTACAAAAACTGTATTAGCTTCACACAAATGCAACCTGCATAAAACAATATCAACCAGGTATGTTTTACCAATAATGCAGCCAACATGAAAACACCTTCAATCTCCCCCTTTGGCAAATTTTGGGCTAAAACAACCTGTCACACCATACCAGAGAATAACTTGCAGCGGACACAAGATAACCAAAACATAATAAAAAAAGCAAATACAAACATACAACATACATCACCAGTATGCACACAGTGCTTAGACAAAAACAGACAGACAGCCACAAGAGTAGCACAAGCACAAACAGATCAATACAAAAATATGCAAATTAGAATTGTTGATCACACACAACCACCATTCTTGTTGTTTTGGGGTGACATATATTACTTTTCCCCCTGTTTGGCCACAAAAGTTGCCAAATCCAACAGAAGTGTCTTCTCCACCTGTATTTTTTAATATTTTGTTGTTGTTGACTTTATGGTTCTTCAAGGATGCAGAGTCCCAACTTGCTTTGCAAGTTCTCAAATTGCTCGTCACTCTTGTTAGTATCATCTCTAATCTGCATCATGTGTACCATTCACATACTTGCATCATTCAGGGTTCTTACAGGGTTAGTCCCTTCTGTATGAGTGTGTGGACAAGGTATTGTTTCAAGTGAGATGAACCGAGATTGTTGAGGAATCTCAACATTGTGAGTTAGCTCTACACCTGTTTCTGAGGGAAAATTCCACTCTGTGATCACACTAGTGCTATTGTGGTGGGATGTCAGCTGAGAGTCCCCCTGGATATCTAGCTTGTTGGCAATATCTAGATCAATAGTTGACTTTTGCACGAGGTTCCATTTGTCCTCCACCTTGTTTTTGATGTAGTATGGCATGGTTACGACATTCCACTCTATATTTTGATGAGATACACCAAGGTGTGTCCAGATTAATTTAAACCAGTTCAACAGATTTGTAGGAATCATACCTGTCATTAGCTTAGCATCTTTAGTTGTGATTATAAGAATCCTGCTCTCCTTGCTTTCTTGATCTTTCAAGTGTGGCTGTGAGTCTAGTGCTCTTTCCATCCAGAATCTTGAGACTTGGTCTATCTCTAGAATCTTCTTTCTCACGGGATCCTGACTATTGATGGATACCTTCCTTGGGACAGTATTTGGAGCAGTGATTTCCCTTTGAATGATTCTTTGAATATTTACTGAAGAACATTCATCAATCCCGGATGCTTTGTTTGTCTCAATTTGCACAATTGAGCTCTCAACAAGTTTTGATGTTAAAACATCTGTATTGACATTGACATGATCTGCTGAGTGAGTCAACTCACTTCCTTCTACAATATCCTTCATGACTGTTTTGTTCTTGTCTGTAACTGAGAAACCCACATCCTTTGTGTGATGTTTGTTTTGCCTGGATTTCCTTTTTCTGGAGTTTCCTGCTTTCTTTACAGCCTTCTCTTCGGCTATATGATGGCTTAAGTGATTAGCTTTCACCCACAGCTTTTGTTGCGATGGCTTCTCTTTAGTCAGGTTTTCCTGTTGAGGTGTACTTCTATAGGAAGATTCCCGAGTTTCAGGGCAAGAGAATCTCAGGTGACCTAACTTACCACATTGATAGCACCTTTTGTCTGAGATAAGAGTGTGCTGAGCCTCTTGTTTTTCCTTCTTTCCCTTCTTTGTGTCTTGCACCTCTCCTTCTAGATCAACAATGTTCATCATGAGTTTTACTCTTTCTTCTTGTAACAGAGCATAAGCATTTTCATACATCGTCAATCTCTTGCTCAATTCTCCATTTAGTACACATGTCATACCCCAAAATTTGCCCTCATATGTTTGCAAATGTCATTTTTATTTTGAATAATTGACATAACACAATTGAAAAAAGAAGAACCAGTAAAAAGAGGAATTCGGAGGCAGAGGAACTCTAACAGTATTGCCGGAATTCACGTCAAAAACAAGCAACTCACAGCCATGGCTTTAGGTAGATTAAAATCCAAAGGAAGCATTCAAATATGTTCCTCGGTGACCTCAGACCAATCCCGGCGGTGGTGCAGTACATGAAGGCAGCCCAGAATTGTTCGTAAAAAACTCGAGAAAATTCAAGAAAAGTGAAGCATCGAATTTAAAGTTGGAGGTCGATTCAAGGAGATTAAAAGATCCAAACACCTTCTTAAGAGCATCACTGATCATCCTGCAATCTTCGCCAAGGTCTGAAGCATCCGGAAACGTGTCCAAAGCATCACGGTTTGTTCATGTGTTTCAATTTCTCGATTTTGCAAATTCATGCACTGTAAACATGATTCGATTGCATAGTTGTGTCTATTATCTTGTTTGGAACGTGTTTGCATTGTTTAATTGAAGTTTCGGTGCAAATTAAGTGTTCCACCATTGTTAGGTTTCAGAGCTTTGAAATTGGGGTTTTTTAGTTTGAAGCAAAATTGAACCGGATTAATGGCTCCATCACGCTCAGAACTTGATTTCGGTTTGAATCATGGGGTTATATGTTGTTTATTCTTTGTATTTTATGAGTAAAGATGGTGCAGGAATTAGCTAGAACCGGAAGAGCAAACGGAGAAGACGACGGCACGCTGAATTCAGTTAAAAATTTTTTTTCCCAGTTTTCGGTTTAATTATATCGATAGTGAGTTATATTACTAACAGATGATAATTGCAATTAAGTTGGTAAAGAGTATGTGATGGTGACCGTCGTGTTATGGACTCGAATCCCGTCAGCGACAATTTAATTTTTACAGAATTTTGTTACAAGATTCAATGTAGCTGTCCCACGAATGACCACAATGCACTCGCACGCAGAGTCCCTTGGATCGTCCCAGCGCCAAATCCAACGCCCAGGATACCGCAGCTGTACCATGGACCCTCACACGCGTGTTGCACTGGATTATTAGCTAAGTTCCTAAATTTTTTTCTTTTTAATTATATAAACTTTATGTTTTTTATTTTTATTACATATAAATATTTTATATACATAAAATTATTAAAAACTCTTTACTAAATTCGTTTTTTTCTCTCTTCAAAATTTATAAATCTTTTATAATAGATAAAATAAATTTTTTTTAATTGTTTAAGTTAACTTTATTTGATTAAATGGTTTGTTTACTTCTAATTAATTTTTATTTTAATGATTAAAAATCAATATTAGGGTTAGGATATTTAATCGAAACCTTATTTTCACTGATTTAATTAATTAGGTTAAAACCAATAATTAATTAATCTGATTTTATTTATTCTATTAACCATGGTTAACTTGTGCCCTAATCAGGGTTTACGAAGATCGCGCCTACACTGAAAATTTCTTTCTTTTTGCCTTTTCAGGGTTACTTTTCAAACGCCTTCCGACTACGCGCCACACCCTTCACAAAGCTAAGTATTTAATTTATTTTAAAAAGTCTATTTTGTTTCCTTTTAATTAGGGTTTACCCTTTTAACCCTTTTTGAACTGTGCATACATTCACATATTATTTGCCTTTGCCATTTTTTAGGGTTAATCTCGAAGCTACCTCCGACCGCCAACCATGTCAGATCGAATTCAAAATGCAAAGCTAAGTGCCTTTTTATTTATTCATCCTTAACTTCTTTATCTTTTATTTTTTATTAGGGTTAGCAATGTTCGCCTCCGAACCAATAATGCACTCACCCCATTTTTTTGGTTTGCCATTTTTCCCACCTTCTCAGGGTTTGTCAATTGCCAAAGCGTCGAGTATCGGTAACCCTAAACCCTAATCTCAATTATATTATTACTTGTTTCAAACCTATTTGTTTTATTTTATCCCGCTGGTTTCAATTCCCCTCTCCTCCGCTGATTGCAATTTCCCTTCCCCCATTATTACCGTTTATATTAAACTGCGTGGTTAGTAATTCTAGGGAGTGCAACTTATTAACTGAATTAGCATCACGTAAATTTACAAGATAATATAACTGAACATAATCACGTGATTGGTGAACACACGCACACTTTTGGGGTAACCTCTCTGTTGCCTTGTTGCTTTGTTGCCTTGTTGCCTTGTGTTTCGAGGATACCTCAGCCATGTTGCCTCGATTAAAGATCATGGTCCCTAATGATGCTGCCTTCGATACACCAATATGACCTCGACCCTCGGAAGTTGCCTACGAAAAGGCTGAGGTATCCTCTGGCTGCCTACGAAAGGCTATTCTGGTTCTTCCCTCTGCCTACCTGCCTCTCTATGGCATGGGACAGTCTTATGGCGAACGAACTCTCGATGACCCTTCAACCTCCAAAAGAAAGGCTTCCTGCCCTCTTATGGCATGGATAGACCCTTTCACCCTGAAAGGCTAAAAGAACATTTTTCATCTAACTAGGTAATTGCCCCTAATTGCTTTGCCTTGCTCTAAAACCTTTTTCATATTCTTTCTCATAAACCTTCAAAATGGCTACGCTCATTTACGAGCTAAAGTCCATATTCACTTCTTCTAAAATTGTTCAAAGAGCAAAGCAATTAAGAGCCCATGGAAAACCATGGATGCAAAGGGTGCCTTACACCTTCCCTTTGCATAATTACCCCCCGAACCCTATTTTATTTAAAAGGTTTTTCCTGTTTCTTTTAGCCTTTCTAACTTGTTTGGATAAAATAAAAGTCGGTGGCGACTCTTGCTTAACCGCGACATTTCGATAAAAAGGTCAGTTCACCGTATTACAGAACTGGCGACTCTGCTGGGGATTTCGATTAAAAAGAGGGGTTACCTTAAAATTTAGGATTCACTTAAATGTTTTCTATTGTTTGCTTTGTTTGATTTATTTTTGCAGGGCTGTTTTGGTTATTTTGCTGTGTGAAAGATCCTAACCCGGATCTGAGTGCCTTAGGTAAATGGCATGAGATCAAGGAGACTGCACAGCGTATACTGATGTGGTTGATCTGATGGCCATCGTTAGTGTGACACATTGGTTTGTCTTGGTATTCCGTGGGATCCGACCTGAGGAAATGCTTGGCTGCCGCGTGGTGTCATTAAGCACTAATTCGCCCTTAGAACCTTAGTCGAACTTGAATTTGGCCTATTAGAAAGTAGCGAGATAGCTGGGTTTGGTTCCGACCGAAGTTGGTTGATACTCGAAGCTACACTCATATGGACTGGACTTTCAGGAGCTTTTCGGTTGGCGATTCGATTGCCGAACTAAGATAAGCGCCTTCGAGAAAGGTCAATGATATGAGCTCCCTAGAACCCGATCTTTATATAGGACAGGTTTGAACCAACTAAACTTCAGGGGGAGGGTACATACCTCTGGACCACGTGCAAGCCTAACCATAAGGCAAAATTGTGTGACTTGTGTGACTTGTGTGACTTGCGTGACTTGTGTGAATTGTTTGTGTTTACCACTAACCTTCATTTCCTCACAGGTTTTGTTGAAAGGACTTGTTTGTCCTTACTATCTCACACTAAGTCTAATAAACTGCATTCGCATAACATCATGGCATCATGACATCATAAGCATAACATAATTAACTAACCCTTTCAAGGATCTTAGGAATTTAGGGCGCACGATTTCAGGTGCTCTTATCAAGGACTGAATACCAATCAAGGGGCAAGAGGACTTATTTTCCTCTGGCCACGTGCCTTCCAATTCAGAGAATCAGTACCTATCAAGGGGCAAGAGGATTTATTTTCCTCTAGCCATGTATCTTCAAAATTCAGAAGTATCCCGAATCAGAGGCTATGACCCACTGGATATGGTGAGCTTGATTCCCCTAGAAGAACATCCAAGAATCCGAGTTCTTCAAACAAAGATGCGACCAAATCATTTTCCAATGTGGCTAACTAAATTTCCTATATATCCTTGAAAGTATTGCATTTGCATTCATAATATCGCATAACAGGTTTCTATAAACAGGTCTCTCATCTTTCCGCTGTTTATTTCAGCATCATGGATCTCGAGCAATCAGTTAGAAATCTTCAGGCTCAGAATAACCAGTTCCGAAAAATAATCTTTCACTTGGCCAAGGGGCAAGAAGAATTGAAGGCACTTCTGATCGAGAGAGAGAAGAGTCAACATAAGCATCAAGGTGGTCAAGATAATCAGAGATCCAAGCCTAAGCGATCATTTTCTCTGTTACCCATGCCGCTGTCTCAAGTTCTGCAACAACTGCTCAATCAGAACTTGATAACTCTATTGCCTCCATATGCATTTCCTACCAATCCCACTCCTGGGTATATGTACCTGTTAGCTGAAGATTTCGTTTTGCAAACATGGTCCTTCGAAGGATAAAAATCGAAGGAAGGATGGTTACTGATGACCATCTTTGAAGATAAAAATGGCTCCTGATGGCCATGCTTCGAGAACGAAGATTTCTAAGTTATAACGAAGATAGTGAATGCTGAAGCTAGTAGGAGTGTATATCTTCGAGACTTAGAAAAATTTTACGAAATATGTTAAGTACTGATGCTTAGTGTATTTCCGTGGTATTTTAATGTTAAGTTATATTGCCACGCGTCGAAGGAGGATTCAGGCGGGAGGATTTGAAATTCGAAGAATTTTTCATAACTGTCCAGAGACAGATGGCTTTCCGAGGATTCTCATGAGAAACGTGGCATTAGATTAGCGTAGGACCGTTAAGGTTGAAACTAGTATAAATAAGGGTTCTAATGTTAGGATTCAGTGTGTTCATTTTGTACAAATCACTCACATATTACTCAAGTATCAAGTGTTAAAGAGAAAGAGTTCGCTGAGAAATGTACGTATGACACCACCATTTTAATACATGTGTATTTTCCCTTTATTTTCAAGTATCTTTCAATATTATTGCATTCCATTTACTTCTTGCCATTTACTTCTTGCCATTTACGTTTTCGTACTCATTATTTTCATGTCATTTATCTTTGAAGTATTTAACATTTATGCACTTTAAGATTTCTGCACTTTTACAGTTTTGTCTCATATTTTATCTTGACTTACCTTTCGCTGAAGTTATACTCACGTGTATAACGAAGTGATTGCTAATTTTGTTTGTTTCGTTCGAAGTAATTCTTATTGACAAGATGAATCGTAGATATGGTTCGAATGACCATCAATAACAATCTTTTTGACCATGTCCTAGGATCAATCTAGTCGATCCTGCGAGTAACCAAATCATATTTATTATAGTTTGGAAGACTAGCGGTTGTTTACCGGAAGTCACCGTAAACAAATTGGCACGCCCAGTGGGACAGTGTCAAGCAGATTATTTTTAATCAATTGTTTTATTTTTACCTAGACAATATCAAGACCTTGTATGAACCTTAGGAACGGTAAATTAACAAACAGTGCACAACCGATTCCCAACCGAAGGTACAACAGGAAAATGGTCGTCACGACCAATGCAGGGGGAAATCAAGATCCCCCACAAGGCTCAGGATCAGGAGCGGCAAATTCTGCGCACGTTTCGACTTCAACTCAAGGAGCGCGGGATACACCAGGTCCAAATGGATCGAGACCCACGGATAGTTCCCAGACTATACCTGAGAATAATACAGAACCATCAGGGACTATTCCAGTTTCAGTGTCGACTACCGCACCTGCATCTACAAGCGCAAACGAGATACCACTTTTCTCGACAAATGCTGCAAATAACTTATTCAACCCAGGGTCGAACTCTGCATTCAAATGGAGGCCAAACTACCCATACGGAATGCCATATCCATACGGAACAGGCGTACGAGGAGCAGGACCTACATATACTACAACTAACAATGCGACGTTTTCGCCAAATGTCGATTCAGTGGGTCGAAGTGCGCAAAATACTGGCTTCTCTGCCCAAATACCCAATTTCACCACAAGTAATCAAGCAGCATTCCGACAAGAAATGGATGCAAGCAACCATGATATGTTAGGGGTCTTGGCCAAGGAACTGGCTTCAATTTTGAATCCGCTAGCAACAAATATTACTAGTACGAATCGAGAGAATGTGGAGATTTTCCAAAAGATATCATCTCAAATGAATCGAATGGCAGATTTCATGGGAGTTCCACCACCTAGACGAAGAGACAAGCAGCCCTTGTATCAAGAAGAAGGACCCATTATGGAACGTATTCAAGATGTGGTCCCTCCGTCTAGGACAACTACTAATAATGTAGTTGCCCCACAAAGGACAGCGGAAATCGAAGGGAACCAAGTAATAGATTTGGAGGCTTCAAATCAAAGAGCTGTTCCTGTTCAACAGGAAATGGAGGAAGATCGACCCAGATTAAGGATAGTGGGTAGGAACGAACACCCAGATGAAATCGTCCAGAGAGTCAGAAGAGAAAATCTGGCTACAGAAAATAACCTAACTGCCATCATAGAAAGGGTTATGGCCAATAATGGCCTTAGTACTGGACTTCGACGTCCAAATTATACATCCCCTATATCAGATTATATCATGCAAACAGAGTTGCCTAGAGGCACTAAAGTACCCAAGTTTACAAAGTTTTCGAGCGAAACTAGCGAGTCGACTGTAGAACATATTGCCAGATACCTGACAGAGGCAGGAGACTTAGCGGGGAACGAGGATTTAAGGATCAAATATTTCCCTAGTTCGCTAACAAAGATTGCTTTCATTTGGTTCACAACTTTGCCACCAAATTCGATAGATGCTTGGGCACACTTAGAAAGGTTGTTTCATGAACAATTCTACATGGGTCAAACCAAGATAAGTCTGAAAGAATTGGCCAGTATTAAGAGGAAGTTTAAAGAACCAATTGATGACTACTTAAATAGGTTCCGATTGTTGAAATCAAGGTGTTTCACAACAGTCCCAGAGCATGAACTAGTCGAAATGGCTGCGGGTGGTCTAGATTATTCAATTAGGAAGAAACTAGATACTCAATACCTTAGGGATATGGCCCAGTTGGCAGATTGGGTTCGACAAGTCGAACGCTTGAAGGCAGAAAAGGCTAAGGCAAATATAAACTATAAAAAGGAAAGGGTAGCGTACGTCGAAGCGGAAGACGCTGATGACGGGTCTTTTAACGACTCATACAACCCTGAAGAAGTCGAAATAGATTTGGCTGAACTGAAGGAAGCACCACCTTATGCCTGCAAACTACTCAACCCTGCAAATGGAAAAAACCCAGTAGAAAGCGATAAGAACGATAGATTCCCTAAGAAAACTTACACATTCGACGTCACCAAGTGTGATGAAATATTTGATTTACTAGTAAAAGATGGCCAAATGATACTGCCTCCAAATTCCAAAATTCCTCCGTTAGAACAACGGAAGAAGAGGGGTCTTTGTAAATATCATGGTTTTTTGGGCCATAAAACCTCACAATGTTTTCTTTTCAGGGATCTAATTCAAAATGCTATCAAAGATGGGAGGTTGAAATTTGCTGACAAGACCAAGAGCCACATGAGGGTCGACACAGATCCTTTGAACGTTGCTGACGCTAGCCTCTGTGAGCCATTGGATATCAACATGGTAGAGGCATCTGAAGTCGAAGTTACGGAAACTAAAATGGTGTTCAATGGAGAGCAGGCTACTGAAAGCCTAAATAGTGACGCAATCTTCAATACTGATGTTGAAGAATCTTCCAAGACAGAGATAACTGAAGGTTCGAGGGGAGAGAACAGCGAGGCCACTGAAGACCTCAGCATGAAGCTCCAGAAAATCCAGATCTCTGAAGTTCCTCCAGCAATTGTTAACATGGTCAGCGCCAGACGTCCAGTGTCTGAATTTGGCGAATTGGAGACATGGTTGTCAAGGCAAAAGGGGGGCATTGAAATTTCTCCAAAAGGAGAAAGCCTCAAGGACTACCTCTGGAATTGCCATGAAAGGAATGGCGGAAAACAATGGATGTGTCCAAGATGTTCGATCATGCTGAATCGAAGGGTCGAGGCTAACTTCGAAAGGGCTCGACGCAAAAGATGGGAACACCCTGGGAGAGAACCAAACCCTCTGCTACAAGTGTACCCAAAGATGGAGGAAAGCTTAGTGGGATTTTTGGTCAGATGTCACAGGGAAAACACTGAAGTTACACTCTGTCCCAGATGTGGGGCAGTTTATGATGAAATGCTGGCACGATCATTCGAACGTGTGTACTGCTACATGGGTCGAGAAACTCAGGGATTGCGTCCTAACCTATACGGCTTCGACATATGGACCCCAACGAAAAGACCTGATAGCCCACATCCTAGAGCTCGAAGGGTAACATTCAAAGTTCCTGCGGATGTACCCAGGGACAGATGGGTGCAAGCTGGTTCAAGAACCAACAAATGGCGAAGTTGGGACCAAGGAGGAAGGACTGCAATGGCATATAGGAAGCAATTCCAAAAACCAAATCGAGAGATGTATCGATTGGAGAATTACAAAGGAAAAAATCCTATGTCCCGATCCCAGTGGAGAAGGCACCAGAGAATGAAAAAAGCTCAAAGGGAATATAGGCCAAGAGAAGCTGGAGAGTCTAGTAGCAACCAAGTCCCACATCAGGGGGCAAAGTCAAGCAAACCTCCGGTGGAACGCAGGCTATTCGAAGCTGAAAAGATCTTGGATGAAGAAGAAAAGATGCGTTCCAGTTCTTGGAAAGAAGAAGATAGAATGACAAATGATTTCGATTCTGATGGGGTGTCATCTATAAACCTCAACTGCAACGTTGTATCTGTGCTCCCTCATGAGTTTAATCAGGAAAATGAAGTTGAAGACTGCGAAGAGGCTGATATCGAAGAAATGGCGAAACACAGACCTGTGTGTTACTATGTGCTAAATAATGGTGCAGTTGAAGAGCATAACGCTTTCTTCGAGAGGCCCGATGAAGGTATGCGAAATCACTTGAAACCACTCTATATAAGGGCTAAAATTGAAAATGTTGGCATTAATAAAGTCCTAGTCGATGGGGGGGGCAGCAGTGAACCTAATGCCCCAATACATGCTGAAAAGAATTGGTATGTTCGATACTGATATAAGGCCACACAACATGGTTTTATCTAACTACGAAGGCAAGATAGGACAAACACTAGGAGTTGTTCAGGTGAATTTAACCGTGGGATCAGTCACGAGGCCAACTATGTTTATGTTTATACCAGCAAGAGCAAACTATAACCTTTTGCTTGGGAGAGAGTGGATCCATGGAGTTGCAGCTGTGCCTTCAACAATGCATCAGAGGGTAACCATTTGGAGAGATGATGGTATAGTAGAGAATATCGAAGGGGATCAGAGTTACTATATGGCTGAAGTTAACCAAGTTAATAAAACTAACTTCAATAGAAACTTGGCGAACATAGGTCCTTGTCATGCTGCGGAGGAGATGTATACCCCAAATAAGAATGCGCTGTACTATTTAACTCTACACCCAAATGGATTCCAGTGGGACAGAGAGATCATGGATGGCCCAACAGATACAGCACCATTGGAGAATTATCCACCAATACGGCCAACAGGCTGGGACGATGACATTAATAATGTCTGAGTCCTCCTTCTTCGAAAAGATTTCGGCTTACGTAGCCGAGAACAAAAGAAAGGCGGCTCTCGAAGCCGAATTATCAAATGTAATGATTAACACAGTTCTAACCAAAAAATAAGTGACAGATCTAGAGATACATACGAGTTCTAAATCCTTTGGAGATCCGGTTCAGGTCGAAGAGATCATAGGAGAGGAATCGAGTCAGAGGTTAGACGCAATTTACGATGAAGAACCTCTAGGATTCGAAAAGGACCCAATGGCATCAAACATAAAGATGTTAGCCCAATATCCACTCGAAGAAGTAAATCTTGGAGACGAAGGTCAAAAGAGGATAACGTACGTCAGCGCGAAACTAAAACCAGCACTAAAAGCAACGGTCATCAAAATGTTAAAAGAAAACAAAGATTGTTTTGCTTGGGATTACGATGAGATGCCTGGGCTAGGAAGAGATTTGGTCGAACTAAAATTACCAATAAAAGAAGGGAAGAAACCTATAAAGCAGACTCCCAGGAGGTTCGCGCCGGATATTCATTCAAAGATTAAAGCAGAGGTCGAAAGGCTTCTACGTTGCAAGTTCATCCAAACTACAAGGTATGTTGAATGGATTGCTAATATAGTACCTGTAATTAAAAAGAATGGTTCATTAAGAGTATGCATAGATTTTCGTGATCTCAATGCAGCCACTCCTAAAGATGAATATCCCATGCCTGTGGCAGAAGTGCTAGTAGACTCAGCCGCAGGCTTCGAGTATTTGAGCATGTTGGATGGATATTCTGGATACAATCAGATCTTTATTGCAGAAGATGATGTATCAAAAACGGCATTTCGTTGCCCAGGGGCAATAGGTACTTACGAATGGGTCGTAATGCCTTTTGGTTTAAAAAATGCCGGGGCAACCTATCAAAGAGCAATGAATTCTATATTCCATGACTTTATAGAAACATTCATGCAAATATATATAGATGACATTGTAGTAAAGTCTACATCAGATATCAGTCATCTCGATCATCTGGGCCAATCATTCGAAAGAATGAGGAAACATGGCCTGAAGATGAATCCCCTCAAATGTGCTTTCTTTGTGCAGGCAGGTGATTTCTTGGGTTTCGTAGTCCACAAGAAAGGGATAGAAATCAACCAAAATAAGACGAAAGCTATAATGGAAACCAAGTCTCCATCCACGAAGAAAGAACTGCAATCTTTATGATAAACTTCTTAAGGAGATTTATCTCAAATTTGAGTGGACGCACGCAAGCTTTCTCACCTCTACTACGACTTAAGCAGGGAAAATTTGAATGGCGTGCTGAACATCAAGAAGCTTTTGATAAAATCAAGCAATACTTAATTCATCCACCAATCTTATCTCCCCCAAATGGGAAGAAACACATGCGCCTATACATTTCAGCTTCAGATAAAACAATAGGCAGCATGTTGGCACAAGAAGATGAAAATGGCATCGAAAGAGCCATTTATTACTTAAGTAGAGTACTCAATGATGCAGAGACTAGATATACCGCGATAGAAAAACTCTGCCTTTGCTTGTATTTCTCTTGTATCAAACTTAAGTATTATATAAAGCCAGTTGATGTTTATGTTTCGTCTCATTGTGATGTTATTAAACATATGTTATCTAAGCCAATATTGCATAGTCGAATTGGTAAATGGGCTTTAGCCCTTACTGAATATTCACTGATATTTCAGCCTCTCAAGGCGATGAAAGGTCAAATTGTGTCAGATTTCATTGTCGACCATGCAGTAGTTGAGAGTCATCAACAGTATGTGGATCTAAAGCCTTGGAAGTTATATTTCGATGGTTCAACTCATAGAGAGGGAACCGGAGTTGGAATACTAATAATTTCTCCTGATGGAATTCCAACAAAGCTTAAGTATAAAATCGAAGGCCCTTTATGCTCCAACAACGAAGCTGAATACGAAGCATTAATCGCTGGACTTGAAGCTTTGTTAGAATTGGGGGCAACCAGAGTCGAAATTAAAGGAGACTCTGAATTGGTCATTAAACAACTGACAAAGGAATACAAGTGCATCAAAGAAAATTTGATCATGTACTTTGTCATAGCAAATAGGTTGCTCAAGAAATTCGAATATGTGGAATTAAAACACGTCTCAAGGACCAACAACCAAGAAGCAAATGACATGGCACAGCTAGCTTCAGGATACAAGGTATCAAAAGAGAAGTTAGAAGAATTGATTGAAGTAAGAGGGAGAGCAATGTCTACTAAACTTTCCCCAAGAGATTTGGAGAATTCACAATTAGGTTACGCCAACAAAGAAGAGTTCGAAATACTAAACATAGACTCATTGGCAGATACAGATTGGAGGAGTCCAATAATAAACTATCTAAAACATCCTTCGATAGATACAGACAGGAAGGTAAAGTATAGAGCCCTGTCATATTTCCTGATGGGAAACGAATTGTTTAAGAAAACTCCTGAAGGTGTATTGTTGAAATGCTTGGGTGAAGCAGAAGCATATTTAGCTCTTTCGAATGTACACAGTGGAGCATGTGGTGCACATCAAGCAGGACACAAAATGAAATGGCTTTTGTTTCGTTATGGAATGTATTGGCCTTCCATGTTAAAAGACTGCATAGAGTTTGCGAAAGGGTGTCAAGAATGTCAAGAACATGAAGGTATCCAACACGCCCCAGCAAACGAATTAAGTACAATAGTGAAACCTTGGCCTTTTAGGGGATGGGCACTAGATTTGATTGGAGAAATTCACCCCAAGTCGTCTAAAGGTCAAAGATACATATTAGTAGGAATAGACTACTTCACAAAATGGGTCGAAGCAATACCACTGGCGAATGTGGATCAAGAGGTCGTGATTGAGTTTATTCAGAAACATATTATATACAGATTTGGAATCCCAGAAAGTATAACTACTGATCAAGGATCCGTCTTTACTGGGCGGAAAATGCAAGACTTCGCCAAAGAAATAGGTTTCAAATTATTTACTTCTACACCTTACTATGCTCAAGCAAATGGACAAGTTGAAGCAGCAAACAAGATAATAATTGGCCTTATCAAAAAACATGTGGGGAAGAAACCCAAGAATTGGCAAAAAACTTTGGACCAAGCACTTTGGGCTTGTCGAACGTCTCCAAAAGAAGCTACAAATACAACGCCTTTCCAACTGACGTTTGGTCATGACGCAGTACTCCCAATCGAGATATATCTGCAGTCAGTAAGGATACAAAGACAGGCAGATATTCCTCCCAACATATACTGGGAGTTAATGATGAATGAGTTAGTAGATCTGGACGAAGACAGACTTCGAGCGTTGGAGATGATAAAAAGACAAAAGGAAAGAGTATCCAGAGCATACAACAAAAAGGTGAAAGGTAAAACGTTTATTAATAATGACCTAGTTTGGAAAGTTATTTTACCTATAGATCGAAAGAATCAGGCACTTGGTAAATGGTCCCCACACTGGGAAGGACCCTTTCGAATCTTAAAGGTATTTTCAAATAATGCTTACGAAATTGAAGAATTAGCAGAAGATCGTAGGATCTTAAGAGTAAACGGGAAATATCTGAAGAGATACAAACCAAGCATGTACGAAGTAAAGATTGCAAAAACGTAGATATTCAAGGTACTACGAAAGCCAAAATGGTCAAACCATCACCAAAATGGCTTTATAATCAAAATATATGATAGGTAAAGTAAAGAGACAGAGAAACACCAAAATATTTGTCATTTAAAAAGGCAAAAGTGCATGCATTACAAAATAGATCTAAGAACGTGACCCAAGAACATTTGAGATTACAAAAAAGAAAACATGAAAACCTAGGGCAAACACTTGCTAATTGATCCTTTGATCTAAACCTTCCAAAGCCAACAGGGGCAAGCTCTCCGCTTCGAACATATCCATGGACCCAGAGCTGCGCATCCTTCTCACTATACCCTTTTTGAGGAATATGTAAGATAGAAGTCTCCCATATGGAAGACACGTCACAACCCCTTGACGAGCAGCAACCATAGAGACTGCCTCAATAAGCCCTTTGAAGATCATCAAAGGAAAGTTGATTTTCTTCCCACGAAAGCCACAGAGTATAAACTCTAAATCTTCCACCATGATGCTATTTTGATCATGGTTTCGTGGACGAAAATTACCCACAAGGAGTTGGTGCCAAATCCTGATGACCTTGGCACTGAAAGGGTCATTGTCCATGAGAGTCCTCAACAGAAGGTGAGTGGTCATGTTGAAGCTGTTATCATCAAAGGTCTCCCCAGAGTTGTTGCATCTCATAAGGTTAGAGATAGTGGTGGGAGTGATCCTAATGTGGGCACCTCGAACCTCAGAGATTATGGTGGTTCTTCCTTCTGGATCTATGCGTAAAGACGCAAACATCCAGAAATCAGCCAGCATGTTGGGATAAACTGGTCCCTCCAAGATTTCATAATAGAAATCAAGCTCTTGGTTGACAAAGAAAGCACTAATGCTTATGGAGTTGTTTTCAAAGTCTTCTTCAGAAACCTTGAACTCCTTTTTGATGCAAGCTCTGATATTATTATAAGTGAGGGGTACTGCCATTTTGTAGAAAAAATTTGGAAATGTTTTTCTGGTTTTGTGTTGAAGAAAATGCAAAAGGATGCAACGAAGGTTCAAGATAAGGCTCTGTGGAATAAGGGTGAAGAAAAGAAGTATGATGTTAACCTCTTATATAGACCTGGGGACAGGAGTGGAACGGTTTATTTTTTAATGTGTGATTAGATTGCGTTTGGTATTCCAAAGAGGAGTTATGGCTTCCTCCGTTTCCCGCCCTTGGAAGTTGAGATGCAATCATGAAAAACTGATGCACGCACGTCTTAAAGAGATGTTTTGGAGAAAGTGATGTCATCACTTAATAATGATTACGGCTAAGGGAGTGGAAACGTCAAGTCTAAGTTAAAAGGTGCGAAGGATGGTCAGATCACGTGTTTTACATTAATTAAAATTACTGTGGCAAATCAGGAAATAGATTTTGGCGAAATCTGGAAGATTTGCTAAAATTACTGTTTGCGAGGATTGCAAAAATATGAACAAAGTGGGAGATAAAAGCTAAGATAAAAGTTGAGCATACATATATATTCTACGAAGAGTTTGATTATAAAGCAAAAGTACAGCATGATAATGAAGTACAAGGTTTGAGATAACTAATTAAAATCCTTAGGGAGACTATCTTTTATCTTCGAATATTGAATCTCCCACGAAGACATGCGAAGTTCAATCAGGGCCCTTTGTTTCTTCAGTTCGTCAATTTCAGGAACTAGTTTTCGTGCAGCCTCGAAATGTTGGATTCCTAAACGTGCAACTTCAGTCAATTCCTGCTCACTGGATTGTTGAAGAGTTGCCTTACGAGATTCAGCCTCCTTTATCTTCTCTTCGAGCAGTTTTATCTCTTGTTTCCAGGAGTTGATGCTCTTCTCACATTCGTCATATGCTTCCTGGTTCTTCGAATATTTAAGCTTAAGGGCTTCACCCTGTTTGGTTGCATCAATAGCAGATTTCCATGAAGAATTATGAGAGGCCATTTTCGCAGTCAGCTGTTCGTCGACATTATGTTTTCGAAGAATATTGGCCTGGAGTTGTTCGATCAGGGAACCCAGCAAAACAATCACCTCTGAGACTTCTTTCGAAACTAGGAATAGGTCCACCTTTTTCAGAAGTTGATTCAAGCTATGACTTTTGATAGGATCCTTGCTAAGAGTTTCGACGAGGTTGGTTTCGAAGAACTTTTCCTTTATCTGATGAAGAAGGACAGAAGTATCCTCTTTATTACCAGGTTCTGGCTGTACAGCGGGAGAAGTTTCGAGCTCAGAAGGTGAAGTATTATCAATATCCATCATAGCCTTGAGGAAGCTGAGAGGATCGGTTTGTTTAAGCTGCTCCAATTCTGAAGGAGTAGGCTTTGTTGGGGCAGGAGTCGAAGTAGTTTCAGGAGAAACTATGGTCCCAAAAGTTGTGGTTCCGTGAGAAACTACTGTGGTTAATTTGGAGGTTTCTTCCATGACATCTTGTTCAGATAAAGTGTCCTCACTACCAGTTGGATGACCAGCTGCATTGTTGCTACCTGAACATTGTTGGTCTGCTTTTTCGCTCTTGTGGGTAGGTGGAGAATCATCAGTTGAATGGCTCCCTTCGGCTGCTGTACTAGGAATCATAGTCGCAAGAGGTTGAGCGTCCTCGATCACTGGTGAAAGCACATGAGATTTACCTGCATGGAATAATTAGAACATGTCATGGTAAGGAAAGTTGCAAGAAATTTCTTCGCTGTAAAAAGAATATGCATTTACCTTGGAGTTTATCAAGATCAATATTAAGAGTGAAGGATTTGAGGTCGGAAGTGGCTGTGCCAACATCATCCTACAATCATAAGGTAAAACGTTAACTTAATTATTTTAAGTTAAAAATTTATAAAGATGAGCAGGTTGGGAAATTCAAATACCTTAGTTAGGATGTTATCTGGGCTCGAATTGTGGCTCTCGACAACAAAAGCGGTACTACCACCTTTCAAAGGTGATTCTTCAGAAGATACCTTGTCACCCGGTGAAGTAAGTTTTGAAGACCCAGATCCCTTTTCTTTTCTTGAAGGAGTAGCGGCCTTCTGCTTTTTCTTTTGGGCTTGTCTGGTTCGAGGTGGAGATTTGTCTTCCTCATCTGAGACAACTACTGGAGAGGTTTTTCGCTTCGAATGTGGTGGAGGCTTCGAACTCTGAAAATATAAATTGGGTAAGGTAAGGATGATTCATACAAATGAAAGATAAAGTATGTACATACCGTGGTTTTCTTGTCAGCAGTGAAAGAGTCACTCTCACTGGGCTTGTTGCTCTGCGAAACTTCAGAAGCTTTCTGCGCAGGGAGCTGTTTAATCTTTCTCCTTCGAGCGACAGCTGTAGTTGGAACTGGAATTAGTATTTCAGCAGAAAAGGAACGTTAGTCAAAGAATTTTGTCTGAATCCAAACCTTCAGGTATTGGAGTCAAGACACGAACATGTTCAAGATTTATATGGAGATGTCCTTTGAAAGTATCCAGGGTATGCTTAGTCGGGACCACTCGTTCAGCGCGTTTTTTAGTACTTTCCTGAAGAATTTTAAAAGCATTCCCACACACGAACCAGTCTGGGAAAGGAGGGCTTAAAGCCACACCAAAATCAGCGCTTGGCAGTGGAGGGAATTTTGGAGGATTAAGTTTGAAAGCCACTTCATAATGCAGTTCTGGTTGAACAGACGAGGGTAGTTTCAACTTATCCAGTTTAGCAGAAAACTTTTCGCGCAAAGTGACTGCAGCTTCACGAACGGTCCGACTAAGGTCATCAGGCCTGTAAATGGTTTCAAAGAACTTTTGAAAGGCTTGTATTTCTTTAATATGAGTCGAAGTACCTTTTTGAAATTTTTCCTGCACATCAACAAAAGCTCCAGTTAGTTCGCGAGTAAGGCTCTCGGCGTCAAAGATTTGCGTGGTGTAATAGTCCGTCCACCATTGTTGAAAATCTGGAGTAGAGTAAAATACGGGATTGAAAGGGATAGGCGAAAGATTGGTCACATCAGCATATCTAGCAATTTTTGACTCACATTCTTCTTCAGTCAGATATAAAGTGTGCAGACACATGTGGTTCCTTTTCTCGTATAGACACTTGGGTTTTATTTGAACCAGTCCAAACTGTCTCGAAACCAAATTTGGTTGGTAGCAGAGGAGAACATATTGGCTTTTGGAGGGGCGAAGACGGTGATAGAATAATCTTGGGGTAAGGAAAGCTTCCCAAATAGTCATGGATTCAGTCTCTTGATCTTGAGATGTTGGTGGGAACTTTCGAGTGAACCATTCGGGACCCACTGTCCTGTTTACGAACGGAGCCATCGAAGGGCTGAATTGATGACACCGAGCAAACATCATGATATATGCTAGAAAATGCTCGCGAAGTTTACCAGTCTCTTCTTTTGGAGTTAGCGAAGCCAACCTGGTTCCTTCTACAGTTCGATTTTTAATATCCGGATTTTCTTTGTTCACAACACCGCGAAATGGGAGTTGAGTCTCGAAAGTAGCATTGAGCCATAGTTGTAACAGCCAGAAAGGGCCAGCGAAAAGCAAAGAACCTGTTTTATAATTCTTTACAAGGTCTGTTGCTTCACCTAGGTTCTCGTAGAGAAACCCTAGAATTAACTGGCTCAGGTTTAGTTTTGTTCCGGCATGGAGTTGATTAGCCATACAGAGATATCTTTTTGCTACTTGTATGGACCTAGAACAGAAGACGCACCTCGAAAGCCATAGGGCTAAGAAAGCAATGTGCTCTTCGTCTGAGACTACCTCATTATTTTCGTCATGATACTGTTGAATGAATGCCGTGTAGGTAACAGTTGCTTCATTGAAGTTAATAGTATCAGTATCCATGACGTTGGGGTCGAAGGATTCTCCAGTTGGTCGAAGCCCCGTGATGGCAGCTATGTCGAAAAGCGTGGGGGTGGCCATTCCACATGGAAGATGGAAAGTGTTGTGAGAAGCATCCCAAAAATAAACTGACGCAACTAACATGGTTTGGTTGTATTCTAAACCAGTCTTGGACAGTTGGATTAAATCATAAATGCCCAGTTCTTTCCAGAAAGCAGCCTTGTGTTTCTCTACTCTTGCCAACCAGGCATAGTATAGTTCAGGGTCTTTTGCTAAGGGAATTGACCTAAAAACTTTCACAAAATTGGTTACATAGTCTAACCTAATTTTCTCTAGGGCTGAAGGGTTTTCGGTCGAAGATTTTTCCGTATCATCAGGCTTTGCTGAAATAGGACGGCCATCTTCATCTATTTTGTTCTTACTAACTAACGGCCTAGTTTTATAATAAGCAGGAAAGAATTTATTCAGAGAAGGGTTAGTTTCTCCTGGTAACGGACCCATGAAAGCATGAGTTTTTCCAGAAAGTTCAAAAGGGATGATTACCTGAGAAGCGTTAATGGCGCGCACTTCCGCAGAATTTGGGTTTGGTACGCACTCTTGATCCCCCATCTGTGTAGATTGTTGAAGTTTCAGAGCTGGTTGAAGAACATTTGAGGAAGACGCCATGAGTAAGTTTGATTTTTTGGAATGGGTTTTGAATATAATCAGGAGTGTTCTTTTCTGTGGAGAAATAAGGAAATAAGAGGTGAAAGTTATGTGAAGGTTAAAGTTTCGGTATTTAAAGGTCTAACGGAAACCCTTTCAAATCTTTTGGGTAAAAACCAAGAGACACGCGGCAGGCGTTGATTTCATCCAACGGCGGTCGAATAGTTATTAGCTTTACTCCTAGTATATAGGAGTAATGATCAGAAAGTAAGATCAGAACGTGGGAATGTAAGTTATGAGTAGACATCTTTGAAAATGACAAGACGTTTTGGAAATAGGGTCATCAATGATTATGACGTCAGTCAATGATCTTGGAACTCTAAAAACAAAATCTTATTACAACAAGAAACGCCTATTTCTCTTGTTTTTCGAAACAGGCATTTATTGGGGGCAATTTGTTAGCTGAAGATTTCGTTTTGCAAACATGGTCCTTCGAAGGATAAAAATCGAAGGAAGGATGGTTACTGATGACCATCTTTGAAGATAAAAATGGCTCCTGATGGCCATGCTTCGAGAACGAAGATTTCTAAGTTATAACGAAGATAGTGAATGCTGAAGCTAGTAGGAGTGTATATCTTCGAGACTTAGACAAATTTTACGAAATATGTTAAGTACTGATGCTTAGTGTATTTCCGTGGTATTTTAATGTTAAGTTATATTTCCACGCGTCGAAGGAGGATTCAGGCGGGAGGATTTGAAATTCGAAGAAGTTTTCATAACTGTCCAGAGACAAATGGCTTTCCGAGGATTCTCATGAGAAACGTGGCATTAGATTAGCGTAGGACCGTTAAGGTCGAAACTAGTATAAATAAGGGTTCTAATGTTAGGATTCAGTGTGTTCATTTTGTACAAATCACTCACATATTACTCAAGTATCAAGTGTTAAAGAGAAAGAGTTCGCTGAGAAATGTACGTATGACACCACCATTTTAATACATGTGTATTTTCCCTTTATTTTCAAGTATCTTTCAATATTATTGCATTCCATTTACTTCTTGCCATTTACTTCTTGCCATTTACGTTTTCGTACTCATTATTTTCATGTCATTTATCTTTGAAGTATTTAACATTTTTGCACTTTAAGATTTCTGCACTTTTACAGTTTTGTCTCATATTTTATCTTGACTTACCTTTCGCTGAAGTTATACTCACGTGTATAACGAAGTGATTGCTAATTTTGTTTGTTTCGTTCGAAGTAATTCTTATTGACAAGATGAATCGTAGATATGGTTCGAATGACCATCAATAACAATCTTTTTGACTATGTCCTAGGATCAATCTAGTCGATCCTGCGAGTAACCAAATCATATTTATTATAGTTTGGAAGACTAGCGGTTGTTTACCGGAAATCACCGTAAACAGTACCATGCAAGAGGTGCTTATCATTCGAATAGTCCTGGTAATGATACAGAGGATTGTTGGCTATTGAAGCACAAGATCCAAGACTTAATTGATGAAAAGATCATTGACTTCAATTCACCTGAGGAACCTCACCTGACTAATGCTGCGCACAATCGAAAAGGTCGCAGTGAACACAACCAGTCTGTGGGGACAACTCTGATCTCTACACCAGTTCCACAACAAAGACGCAAGTCAGATGCACCTAGGCGTCAGTTTACAAAGATCAACATGTCACTGGCTCAGGCATTGCAACATTTGTTGAAAGCAAACTTGATTAATGTGAGGGATCATCCTATAAAGCCCAACACTTCCGCTCCTAGCTATAAGCCCAATGCGAGGTGTGCATATCACTCCAATAGCCCTGGACATGATACGGATGATTGTTGGTCATTGAAGAATAAGATCCAAGATATGATTGACGCTCAGGAAATTGAATTCAACCATCCAAAGATTCCTGTAGTGATCATTGCTCCCATGCCTAATCACGACGAGACTGATTAATGTCTAGAAGGATGGACTTTAAGATCATTAGTTTTACTTTCAGTTTGCAATTTCTTTCTTGTTTGTTTAAACATTCTACTTATGATAGACATTATCTATTTTAATAATCATCATCAGTGCATTGCATATGTTTGTCTTGAATAAATCATTTTGCTATCACTCATTTTAAATTATGTCTTTACTTTGCATATGTTTTGTGATATTCAACTCCTGCTAAGCTGTAAGCCTTTTAAGGGAGGATGACGAAAACAATACCGCAACCTCATACAATATGCTTTTGAACGGCCTATGCTGAAGATGTACAAGCATTGTTTCAATTCCTAAACAGTGGAGATATAAGGATGTTAATCCCTCGTCAACCCCTTTGAGCCTAAGAAGTAGAAGTTTCTTTCTTGTACTAATTAAAACCCTTGATTATAACTTGGGGCAGGGTAGTTCTCAGTTAATTTGGCTGTGCATTCTATTTTAAGAGAATCATTCAGTACACCTTTCAACAAAGGTTTCAATCACAAGAGTTCATCCGCACACATCAAAGAAGTGTTGGAGATGTCAATCAAAAGCCAATGATGGTTCATCAACTATTAAGCAAGGCAGTCAATATCTTTCAAAAACAAAAATGATGAAAGAACATATATACAAAGAAAAGCCTACTAAGTCAAAAATCAAAAACAAGAAGACTTAGGCAAAAATCAAGGCATCCCGCTGACTGTAAGCTCAAGATAGACAGTTCAGGCAAAAGTTAGGGATATCAAAAGGATGAGAAAAGAGAAGTCAATAAATTCCTGAACAACACAATGTTGTGACTACCAAAAGGAAGAAGTGACTGCCATCTCAAAAGTTCTCTTTGCTTGTGAACTATCGTTATTATCAAAGGTGCAAATCCAAAAGTCTCTTGGAACCTGAATGCATAAGTTGAGTTAACTGAACTTAGGACTGAAGATCATCACGAAGAGGGGTGGGTACAAATAAACTTTGAGCCTTTATCCTTTGTTTCTTAAAACCGTGAACCGAGCCACGTTACAATCCTTAAAAGTCCTAACTGAAGCATGGTTAGTTCGAAAGCATACTGTCACCCAAAAGGTATCCTGACTCCTTAAGGTTTACCACAAATGCTGAGTTGACACTTCGTTTTTACAAACATCACGTTTTTATAAACATCATGCTTTTGCATATCTAGTTTTAATGTTTTTCAACAAACTCAAGACAAACGTATGCATTGCATCTCATGAATTCATTATTAAACATATTCTGCTACATAATTTCAAATGTTAGCATCAGAAAGAACTTGCACAGGGTATGACTAATGACTCAAATTTATCCCGACCAACAAAGATTACTTCAAAGAAGCAATGTCTCCTATGTATACGAGGGGCATGACACGTTTTGCCCAATCAATCTAGGGCAATCAAGTCAAGATTCTAAGAATCTCTCAAATGCCAAACAACCAAAAGGCATACATCCCAAGTGGGTTTCAAACTATTGCCTGATCAATCTGGGGCAATCAAGTCAAGATTCCGAGAATCTCTCAAGGATGCCAAAACAATCAGGGGCATGCATCCAAGAAGATCTGAAGCTACTTCCCAATCAGCATGGGACATTGTCCTGGGCCTTGATTAATATGGGCATGTCGCCCATAGTGCACGTCTCATAAAGTCCTCGCGAGGCGAATCTTTTCAAAGTCTCTACTAGCGGGGGGAAATCTATGCAAGTCCAGTTTGACATCTTGATCAATACTCAGCGGTGTGTCCTAATCAAATCCAAGAATGGTAGTTACTATAATACTGGGGGAAATGTTCAAGGCATCCATGCCTTCCCACAGCTCCGATTTCACAAGATCACCATCCCCACAGAGAAATTCTCAAGAAGATATCTTCAAATATACTCGTCCCGACAAAGACATGACTCCCCAACAGAGTTTACACCTTCAACGCTACCGGTTCTCCAACACTTTGCTCTTCTCCAACATGGTGTATTAATATCTCTAATCCCCAATCAGGGTACATCAAGTTACTGATCGTCCCCAAGCAGAAATCATAAATCCCCAGCTGAGCATCTTCAAGATAAGAATAAACATCAAAATTACAATGACATGGAGATCCACCTTCTCAATCAAGATGTGACAAATAGCATAAATCATAGTCATACGTCATAAACCATAAACATATTCATACAATTGCATACATGTTCATACATAATACATAATGCATCGCGACAAATGCGTACATAACATGCAAGGTTCTCATTTATTTTGAGAATCCCGTCACATAAACACATTACATGCATTATGACATGGCATAAAAAACTAACTTTGCTTTTTTTCAGGTTACAGCTGCAGTCAAATAAACAACTTCAAAACCTTTCAGATCTAAGTCGATACCTTTGACGGTTCCTTAATGATCTACCTTCGGATTTAAGTCGATACCTTGGACGGTTCCTTAATGATCTACCTTCGGATCTAAGTCGATACCTTTGACGGTTCCTTAATGATCTACCTTCGGATTTAAGTCGATACCTTGGACGGTTCCTTAATGATCTACCTTCGGATCTAAGTCGATACCTTTGACGGTTCCTTAATGATCTACCTCAGATTTAAGTCGATACCTTGGACGGTTCCTTAATGATCTACCTCAGATTTAAGTCGATACCTTGGACGGTTCCTTAATGATCTACCTCAGATTTAAGTCGATACCTTAGACGGTTCCTTAAATGATCTACCTTCAGATTTAAAGTCGATACCTCAGACGGTTCCTTAAACAAATCTACTCTCAGATTTAAGTCGATACCTCGGACGGTTCCTTAAACAATCTACCTTCAAATTTAAGTCGATACCTCAGACGGTTCCTTAAACAATCAACTATTTCCTAAGATCTAATTCAGCTACTACGAACGGTGCTGGCACGATAAGAGATCTAATTCTATCATCACGAACGGTATAGACATGATCATCTTTCAAAGATCTAATTCGTCTACTACGAACAGTAATGACACGATCAACGCTCAAACAACTACTTCTCAAACACTCCAAACATAATCTAATGCATGATTTACTGGATGGCATCTTTAAAGCCCATCCCCATCATACACCTGGATGGCATCTTCAAACCCATCTCCGACAAAAGTCCCTTCATCATCAGTAGGGGCAAATTCTTGGTTATTCTAGTGTTCAATCCTCTTTCACCTTCAGATACCGATTGACATGCCAACCAATCTACATCCTCAGGTTTAAGAAGATTGAACAGGGGCAGCTGTCATACCCTAAAATTTGCCCTCATATGTTTGCAAATGTCATTTTTATTTTGAATAATTGACATAACACAACTGAAAAAAGAAGAACCAGTAAAAAGAGGAATTCGGTGGCAGAGGAACTCTAATAGTATTGCCGGAATTCACGTCAAAAACAAGCAACTCACAGCCATGGCTTTAGGTAGATTAAAATCCAAAGGAAGCATTCAAATATGTTCCTCGGTGACCTCATACCAATCCCAGCGGTGGTGCAGTACATGAAGGCAGCCCAGAATTGTTCCTAAAAAACTCAAGAAAATTCAAGAAAAGTGAAGCATCGAATTCAGAGTTGGAGGTCGATTCAAGGAGATTAAAAGATCCAAACACCTTCTTAAGAGCATCACTGATCATCCTGCAATCTTCGCCAAGGTCTGAAGCATCCGGAAACGTGTCCAAAGCATCACGGTTTGTTCATGTGTTTCAATTTCTCGATTTTGCAAATTCATGCACTGTAAACATGATTCGATTGCATAGTTGTGTCTATTATCTTGTTTGGAACGTGTTTGCATTGTTTAATTGAAGTTTCGGTGCAGATTAAGTGTTCCACCATTGTTAGGTTTCAGAGCTTTGAAATTGGGGTTTTTTAGTTTGAAGCAAAATTGAACCGGATTAATGGCTCCATCACGCTCAGAACTTGATTTCGGTTTGAATCATGGGGTTATATGTTGTTTATTCTTTGTATTTTATGAGTAAAGATGGTGCAGGAATTAGATAGAACCGGAAGAGCAAACGGAGAAGACGACGGCACGCTGAATTCAGTTTAAAATTTTTTTTCCCAAATTTCGGTTTAATTATATCGATAGTGAGTTATATTACTAACAGATGATAATTGCAATTAAGTTGGTAAAGAGTATGTGATGGTGACCGTCGTGTTATGGACTCGAATCCCGTCAGCGACAATTTAATTTTTACAGAATTTTGTTACAAGATTCAATGTAGCTGTCCCCACGAATGACCACAATGCACTCGCACGCAGAGTCCCTTGGATCGTCCCAGCGCCAAATCCAACGCCCAGGATACCGCAGCTGTACCATGGACCCTCACACGCGTGTTGCACTGGATTATTAGCTAAGTTCCCAAATTTTTTTCTTTTTGATTATATAAACTTTATGTTTTTTATTTTTATTACATATAAATATTTTATATACATAAAACTATTAAAAACTCTTTACTAAATTCCTTTTTTTCTCTCTTCAAAATTTATAAATATTTTATAATAGATAAAATAATTTTTTTTTAATTGTTTAAGTTAATTTTATTTGATTAAATGGTTTGTTTACTTCTAATTAATTTTTATTTTATTGATTAAAAATCAATATTAGGGTTAGGATATTTAATCAAAACCTTATTTTCACTGATTTAATTAATTAGGTTAAAACCAATAATTAATTAATCTGATTTTATTTATTCTATTAACCATGGTTAACTTGTGCCCTAATCAGGGTTTACGAAGATCTCGCCTACACTGAAAATTTCTTTCTTTTTGCCTTTTCAGGGTTACTTTTCAAACGCCTTCCGACTACGCGCCACACCCTTCACAAAGCTAAGTATTTAATTTATTTTAAAAAGTCTATTTTGTTTCCTTTTAATTAGGGTTTACCCTTTTAACCCTTTTTGAACTGTGCATACATTCACCTATTATCTGCCTTTGCCATTTTTTAGGGTTAATCTCGAAGCTACCTCCGACCGCCAACCATGTTAGATCAAATTCAAAATGCAAAGCTAAGTGCCTTTTTATTTATTCATCCTTAACTTCTTTATCTTTTATTTTTTATTAGGGTTAGCAATGTTCGCCTCCGAACCAATAATGCACTCACCCCATTTTTTTGGTTTGCCATTTTTCCCACCTTTTTAGGGTTTGTCAATTGCCAAAGCGTCGAGTATCGGTAACCCTAAACCCTAATCTCAATTATATTATTACTTGTTTCAAACCTATTTGTTTTATTTTATCCCGCTGGTTTCAATTCCACTCTCCTCCGCTGATTGCAATTTCCCTTCCCCCATTATTACCGTTTATATTAAACTGCGTGGTTAGTAATTCTAGGGAGTGCAACTTATTAACTGAATTAGCATCACGTAAATTTACAAGATAATATAACTGAACATAATCACGTGATTGGTGAACACACGCACACTTTTGGGGTAACCTCTCTGTTGCCTTGTTGCTTTGTTGCCTTGTTGCCTTGTTGCCTTGTGTTTCGAGGATACCTCAGCCATGTTGCCTCGATTAAAGATCATGGTCCCTAATGATGCTGCCTTCGATACACCAATATGACCTCGACCCTCGGAAGTTGCCTACGAAAAGGCTGAGGTATCCTCTGGCTGCCTACGAAAGGCTATTCTGGTTCTTCCCTCTGCCTACCCGCCTCTCTATGGCATGGGACAGTCTTATGGCGAATGAACTCTCGATGACCCTTCAACCTCCAAAAGAAAGGCTTCCTGCCCTCTTATGGCATGGATAGACCCTTTCACCCTGAAAGGCTAAAAGAACATTTTTCATCTAACTAGGTAATTGCCCCTAATTGCTTTGCCTTGCTCTAAAACCTTTTTCATATTCTTTCTCATAAACCTTCAAAATGGCTACGCTCATTTACGAGCTAAAGTCCATATTCACTTCTTCTAAAATTGTTCAAAGAGCAAAGCAATTAAGAGCCCATGGAAAACCATGGATGCAAAGGGTGCCTTACACCTTCCCTTTGCATAATTACCCCCCGAACACTATTTTATTTAAAAGGTTTTTCCTGTTTCTTTTAGCCTTTCTAACTTGTTTGGATAAAATAAAAGTCGGTGGTGACTCTTGCTTAACCGCGACATTTCGATAAAAAGGTTAGTTCACCGTATTACAACACACATCTCAGAGTATCCAGCAGCTAGTTCTTCGCTGGTGAGTTCTTCAATGTAGATCTCATCATCAGACACATCCGTTTCTTCTATCAAGATTCTTGTTCTGGGAATAGGAGCTTCCGATTTGATGGTTCTTTCTTGATCTTTTTCTTCATTTTTTCTTTTGGTCATGGGATAAGTAGTTAGTGACTTGGAATATTTTGGCTCCCATAGATAATAATTATTTTCAGATCTGACTCCTTTCATGACTTCTTCATTTTCTTTGTTGGTAACAATGCACTCTTCTTTAGTGAATCTGACATACATTCCTTCATCACACAGTTGACTGATGCTTATAAGGTTTGTGGCTAGTCCTTGTACAAGTAGAACATTATGTAGGTTAGGAACACTTTGACCTTCTATCATGCCAACACCTTTGATTTCTCTTACATCTCCATCACCAAGAGTCACATAGTTGGATCCCTCAGGTTTGAGGTTTACTAGTGAGTTCGTGCTTCCAGTCATATGGTTTGAACAGCCACTGTCAAGGTACCAATCTTCTTTGGTGGGAATTCTTAGAGCGGTGTGTGCTATTAGAGCAACATTCTTAGCTATCCCAGATTGCTTCCTGTTACAAGTATCATGATCAAGTTTGACTTGTTGAGTTTGGTCTGGATATCCAAATAGTCTGAAACATAACGGCTTTATGTGACCAAATCTTCCACAGTGATGACACCTCCATTTCTGGAACCTTTTCTTTGAGTACCTCCTTCTTATGTTTCCTTGATGTTGTGACATTTGGATTGACATCTGGTTAGTCACACAAGTCTCCTGAGTCCAGAGATTAATTCCTATTTAGCCACAAATCCCACTCCAGACATGTCTTCTGTTCTTTGTCCAGATTCCAGAATTTCTTCTAGAGTATCAGATCCATTGCTCAGCATTTCGAATGACTTGGTCATTTGATCAAGTTTGTGGTTCAACATGCTTACTTCACTACTGAGGGAGTCTATGGTTGCAAGATGTTTGTTCTTCTCAGTTTCTAGCTCTCTTATGATTATCTCTTGCTTCTCCACTTGTTTGCACACTTCAACATTCTCCCTACACAACTTCTTGTACGAGGCAGCGAGTTCATCAAAGGTTAGCTCATCATCACTGGAATCATCATCAGATTCATAGATTCTTGTTGAAACTGTGACATGTTTTGCAGTTTCTTTTTATGAATCTGAGTCTTCGTCAGACCAAGTAATAGTCAATCCTTTCTTTTTCTCCTTGTGGTAGGTAGGACATTCAGCTCTAATGTGTCAGAATCCTTCACATCCATGACACTGAACCCCTTTCCCTAGATAGGGCTTCTCCTCAGCTTTGAACCTTTTGCCTGAGTCATATGTCTGACTGATGTCATAGGAAGTGTTCTTGACATTGGGTCTGGACTTCTGATCAACTCTTTTAATAAGTCTGTTGAATTGTTTTCCAAGCATGGCTATGGCATCTGATAAATTCTCATCACTTCCACCATTGCTTTCTTTTGAATTATCACCTGTGTTGGTGACAAACGCGATGCTTTTGTTCTTCTATTCAACAGGCTCACAGATGCTTGACTCAAAGGTTTGGAGAGAACCAATAATTTCGTCCAGCTTCATGATGCTGATGTCTTGAGCTTCCTCTATGGCAGTTACCTTCATATCAAATCGCTTAGTCAGTGACCTGAGGATCTTCCTTACCAGTTTTTCTTCAGTCATTTTTTCTCCTAAGGCTGCTGAGTTGTTTGAAATCTTGCGGACATTCATGTAAAACGCATAAATGGTTTCATCCTCTTTCATCTTGAGATTTTCAAACTTGGTGGTAAGTATTTGAAGTCTCGACACCTTTGCCTTGGGCGTGCCTTCATGTGCTGTTTTGAGAATATCCCAAGCTTCTTTAGCCAGCTCACAGTGTTGTACAAGTCTGAAAATGTTCTTGTCAATACCATTGAATAGGGCACTTAGGGCCTTGGAAATTCCCAAAGCTAACTCTTCTTCAGATTTGCTCCATTGAGTTTCAGGAATTAGAACAGTGGTTCCATCTTCCAGAATTTTCTCAGGATGTTTCCATCCACTTTCAACAGCTCTCCGGGCCTTGCTGTCCACTGACTTAATGACTGCTACCATACGAGGTTTCCAGTAGTCATAGTTAGAGCCATCCAGGATAGGTGGTCTGTTTCCAAACACTAACAGTTCCTTCTCCATAGTACCAGAATTTTGTTATCCCTAGATCTCACCCAGATGTAAACAGGCAGGGTGCCTGCTCTGATGCCAATTGAAAATTCTAGTAACAAATGCTCGATGTCAAACTGGATGTTATGACATCCAAAATTATGCAGCTCAAACAGTAATAACAAAACAACATAATAACAATAAAGTACACACATAATTGTTTACCCAGATCGGTTCAAACAACCTACTCTGGGGGCTACCAAGCCAGGGATGAAGTCCACTATCAGTAGTATCAATTCAAAGCTAAACTCCCCCGTTTACAACTTCTCACTTAATCACTACCCAATGACCCTTCTACCTAGGTTCTACCTAGATATGGAATATCTCCATTCCACTCCCCCTCAATCACAGCAGTGATTACACATAAACACAAACAATTACAAATAGAAGACATTCTTCAAAAACACACCTTGATCTGCTTAAAAGCTTCAATCAAGAGACACACACTTGTGCTTAAAAGCTTAGAGTGACATTACACAAATACAAACTAATTCCAACGCAATCATCAAATTCAATTGGTTGGCTCACACGAGACAGTAACAGAACAATAGTTCTTCACAATACAAAATCTTCTGTCTGCGTTCCAAACTAGGATTGCAGTCCTTTTTATATGCAGTCTTGGGCCTTAGGCTTTTTAAGAAACACATTAGGGTTAACAAAGTTAACCTAATTCACACGCCAACTGTCTGTTACAAAATGTGTTGTCAGCAGGATCTTCTGGACGGAATCTGCAGCACGCAATAAAATGTTACCTAAACTGATAATTAGGATAAAACTGGAAACACATTTAATAAACAATAACAGCTCCTACTGTCACACACGGATGTCATGTCATCGATCATGACATTCACTACAAAAATTGTATTAGCTTCACACAAATGCAACCTTCATAAAACAATATCAACCAGGTATGTTTTACCAATAATGCAGCCAACATGAAAACACCTTCGATCTCCCCGTTTGGCAAATTTTGGGCTAAAACAACCTGTCACACCATACCAGAGAATAACTTGCAGCGGACACAAGATAACCAAAACACAATAAAAAAAGCAAATACAAACATACAACATACATCACCAGTATGCACACAGTGCTTAGACAAAAACAGACAGACAACCACAAGAGTAGCACAAGCACAAACAGATCAATACAAAAATATGCAAATTAGAATTGTTGATCACACACAACCACCATTCTTGTTGTTTTGGGGTGACATATATTACTTTTCCCCCTGTTTGGCCACAAAAGTTGCCAAATCCAACAGAAGTGTCTTCTCCACCTGTATTTTTTAATATTTTTTTGTTGTTGACTTTATGGTTCTTCAAGGATGCAGAGTCCCAACTTGCTTTGCAAGTTCTCAAACTGCTCGTCACTCTTGTTAGGATCATCTCTAATCTGCATCATGTGTACCATTCACATACTTGCATCATTCAGGGTTCTTACAGGGTTAGTCCCTTCTGTATGAGTGTGTGGACAAGGTATTGTTTCAAGTGAGATGAACCGAGATTGTTGAGGAATCTCAACATTGTGAGTTAGCTCTACACCTGTTTCTGAGGAAAAATTCCACTCTGTGATCACACTAGTGCTATTGTGGTGGGATGTTAGCTGAGAGTCCCCCTGGATATCTAGCTTGTTGGCAATATCTAGATCAATAGTTGACTTTTGCACGAGGTTCCATTTGTCCTCCACCTTGTTTTTGATGTAGTATGGCATGGTTACGACATTCCACTCTATATTTTGGTGAGATACACCAAGGTGTGTCCAACTTAATTTAAACCAGTTCAACAGAATTGTAGGAGTCATACCTGTCATTAGCTTAGCATCTTTAGTTGTGATTATAAGAATCCTGCTCTCCTTGCTTTCTTGATCTTTCAAGTGTGGCTGTGAGTCTAGTGCTCTTTCCATCCAGAATCTTGAGACTTGGTCTATCTCTAGAATCTTCTTTCTCAGGGGATCCTGACTATTAATGGATACCATCCTTGGGATAGTATTTGAAGCAGTGATTTCCCTTTGAATGATTCTTTGAATATTTACTGAAGAACATTCATCAATCCCGGATGCTTTGTTTGTCTCAATTTGCACAATTGAGCTCTCAACAAGTTTTGATGTTAAAACATCTGTATTGACATTGACATGATCTGCTGAGTGAGTCAACTCACTTCCTTCTACAATATCCTTCATGACTGTTTTGTTCTTGTCTGTAACTGAGAAACCCACATCCTTTTTGTGATGTTTGTTTTGCCTGGATTTCCTTTTTCTGGAGTTTCCTGCTTTCTTTACAGCCTTCTCTTCGACTATATGATGGCTTGAGTGATTAGCTTTCACCCACGGCTTTTGTTGCGATGGCTTCTCTTTAGTCAGGTTTTCCTGTTGAGGTGTACTTCTATAGGAAGATTCTCGAGTTTCAGGGCAAGAGAATCTCAGGTGACCTAACTTACCACATTGATAGCACCTTTTGTCTGAGATAAGAGTGTGATGAGCCTCTTGTTTTTCCTTCTTTCCCTTCTTTGTGTCTTGCACCTCTCCTTCTAGATCAACAATGTTCATCATGAGTTTTACTCTTTCTTCTTGTAACAGAGCATAAGCATTTTCATACATCGTCAATCTCTTGCTCAATTCTCCATTTAGTACACACATCTCAGAGTATCCAGCAGCTAGTTCTTCGCTAGTGAGTTCTTCAATGTAGATCTCATCATCAGACTCATCCGTTTCTTCTATTAGGATTCTTGTTCTGGGAATAGGAGCTTCCGATTTGATGGTTCTTTCTTGATCTTTTTCTTCATTTTTTCTTTTGGTCATGGGATAAGTAGTTAGTGACTTGGAATATTTTGGCTCCCATAGATAACAATTATTTTCAGATCTGACTCCTTTCATGACTTCTTCATTTTCTTTGTTGGTAACAATGCACTCTTCTTTAGTGAATCTGACATACATTCCTTCATCACACAGTTGACTGATGCTTATAAGGTTTGTGGCCAGTCCTTGTACAAGTAGAACATTATGTAGGTTAGGAACACTTTGACCTTCTATCATGCCAACACCTTTGATTTCTCTTACATCTCCATCACCAAGAGTCACATAGTTGGATCCCTCAGGTTTGAGGTTTACTAGTGAGTTCGTGCTTCCAGTCATATGGTTTGAACAGCCACTGTCAAGGTACCAATCTTCTTTGGTGGGCATTCTTAGAGCGGTGTGTGCTATTAGAGCAACATTCTTAGCTATCCCAGATTGCTTCCTGTTACAAGTATCATGATCAAGTTTGACTTATTGAGTTTGGTCTGGATATCCAAATAGTCTGAAACATAACGGCTTTATGTGACCAAATCTTCCACAGTGATGACACCTCCATTTCTGGAACCTTTTCTTTGAGTACCTCCTTCTTATGTTTCCTTGATGTTGTGACATTTGGATTGACATCTGGTTAGTCACACAAGTCTTGGATTCTGTTCTCCTGAGTCCAGAGATTAATTCCTATTTAGCCACAAATCCCACTCCAGACATGTCTTCTGTTCTTTGTCCAGATTCCAGAATTTCTTCTAGAGTATCAGATCCATTGCTCAGCATTTTGAATGACTTGGTCATTTGATCAAGTTTGTGATTCAACATGCTTACTTCACTACTGAGGGAGTCTATGGTTGCAAGATGTTTGTTCTTCTCAGTTTCTAGCTCTCTTATGATTATCTCTTGCTTCTCCACTTGTTTGCACACTTCAGCATTCTCCCTACACAACTTCTTGTAAGAGGCAGCGAGTTCATCAAAGGTTAGCTCATCATCACAGGAATCATCATCAGATTCATAGATTCTTGTTGAAACTGTGACATGTTTTGCAGTTTCTTTTTCTGAATCTGAGTCTTCATTAGACCAAGTAACAGTCAATCCTTTCTTTTGCTCCTTGTGGTAGGTAGGACTTTCAGCTCTAATGTGTCAGAATCCTTCACATCCATGACACTGAACCCCTTTCCCTAGATAGGGCTTCTCCTCAGCTTTGAACCTTTTGCCTGAGTCATATGTCTGACTGATGTCATAGGAAGTGTTCGTGACATTGGGTCTGGACTTCTGATCAACTCTTTTAATAAGTCTGTTGAATTGTTTTCCAAGCATGGCTATGGCATCTGATAAATTCTCATCACTTTCACCATTGCTTTCTTTTGAATTATCACCTGTGTTGGTGACAAACGCGATGCTTTTGTTCTTCTATTCAACAGGCTCACAGATGCTTGACTCAAAGGTTTGGAGAGAACCAATAATTTCGTCCAGCTTCATGATGCTGATGTCTTGAGCTTCCTCTATGGCAGTTACCTTCATATCAAATCGCTTAGTCAGCGACCTGAGGATCTTCCTTACCAGTTTTTCTTCAGTCATTTTTTCTCCTAAGGCTGCTGAGTTGTTTGAAATCTCGCAGACATTCATGTAAAACGCATAAATGGTTTCATCCTCTTTCATCTTGAGATTTTCAAACTTGGTGGTAAGTATTTGAAGTCTCGACACCTTTGCCTTGGGCGTGCCTTCATGTGCTGTTTTGAGAATATCCCAAGCTTCTTTAGCCAGCTCACAGTGTTGTACAAGTCTGAAAATGTTCTTGTCAATACCATTGAATAGGGCACTTAGGGCCTTGGAAATTCCCAAAGCTAACTCTTCTTCAGATTTGCTCCATTGAGTTTCAGGAATTAGAACAGTGGTTCCATCTTCCAGAATTTTCTCAGGATGTTTCCATCCACTTTCAACAGCTCTCCGGGCCTTGCTGTCCACTGACTTAATGACTGCTACCATACGAGGTTTCCAGTAGTCATAGTTAGAGCCATCCAGGATAGGTGGTCTGTTTCCAAACACTAACAGTTCCTTCTCCATAGTACCAGAATTTTGTTATCCCTAGATCTCACCCAGATGTAAACAGGCAGGGTGCCTGCTCTGATGCCAATTGAAAATTCTAGTAACAAACGCTCGATGTCAAACTGGATGTTATGACATCCACAATTATGCAGCTCAAACAGTAATAACAAAACAGCATAATAACAATAAAGTACACACATAATTGTTTACCCAGTTCGGTTCAAACAACCTACTCTGGGGGCTACCAAGCCAGGGATGAAGTCCACTATCAGTAGTATCAATTCAAAGCTAAACTCCCCCGTTTACAACTTCTCACTTAATCACTACCCAATGAACCTTCTACCTAGGTTCTACATAGATATGGAATATCTCCATTCCACTCCCCCTCAATCACAGCAGTGATTACACATAAACACAAACAATTACAGATAGAAGACAATCTTCAAAAACACACCTTGATCTGCTTAAAAGCTTCAATCAAGAGACACACACTTGTGCTTAAAAGCATAAAGTGACATTACACAAATACAAACTAATTCCAACGCAATCATCAAATTCAATTGCTTGGCTCACACGAGACAGTAACAGAACAATAGTTCTTCACAATACAAAATCTTCTGTCTGCGTTCCAAACTAGGATTGCAGTCCTTTTTATATGCAGTCTTGGGCCTTAGGCTTTTTAAGAAACACATTAGGGTTAACAAAGTTAACCTAATTCACACGCCAACTGTCTGTTACAAAATGTGTTGTCAGCAGGATCTTCTGGACGGAATCTGCAGCACGCAATAAAATGTTTCCTAAACTGATAATTAGGATAAAACTGGAAACACATTTAATAAACAATAACAGCTCCTACTGTCACACACGGATGTCATGTCATCGATCATGACATTCACTACAAAAATTGTATTAGCTTCACACAAATGCAACCTTCATAAAACAATATCAACCAGGTATGTTTTACCAATAATGCAGCCAACATGAAAACACCTTCGATCTCCCCGTTTGGCAAATTTTGGGCTAAAACAACCTGTCACACCATACCAGAGAATAACTTGCAGCGGACACAAGATAACCAAAACACAATAAAAAAAGCAAATACAAACATACAACATACATCACCAGTATGCACACAGTGCTTAGACAAAAACAGACAGACAGCCACAAGAGTAGCACAAGCACAAACAGATCAATACAAAAATATGCAAATTAGAATTGTTGATCACACACAACCACCATTCTTGTTGTTTTGGGGTGACATATATTACTTTTCCCCCTGTTTGGCCACAAAAGTTGCCAAATCCAACAGAAGTGTCTTCTCCACCTGTATTTTTTAATATTTTTTTGTTGTTGACTTTATGGTTCTTCAAGGATGCAGAGTCCCAACTTGCTTTGCAAGTTCTCAAACTGCTCGTCACTCTTGTTAGGATCATCTCTAATCTGCATCATGTGTACCATTCACATACTTGCATCATTCAGGGTTCTTACAGGGTTAGTCCCTTCTGTATGAGTGTGTGGACAAGGTATTGTTTCAAGTGAGATGAACCGAGATTGTTGAGGAATCTTAACATTGTGAGTTAGCTCTACACCTGTTTCTGAGGAAAAATTCCACTCTGTGATCACACTAGTGCTATTGTGGTGGGATGTTAGCTGAGAGTCCCCCTGGATATCTAGCTTGTTGGCAATATCTAGATCAATAGTTGACTTTTGCACGAGGTTCCATTTGTCCTCCACCTTGTTTTTGATGTAGTATGGCATGGTTACGACATTCCACTCTATATTTTGGTGAGATACACCAAGGTGTGTCCAACTTAATTTAAACCAGTTCAACAGAATTGTAGGAGTCATACCTGTCATTAGCTTAGCATCTTTAGTTGTGATTATAAGAATCCTGCTCTCCTTGCTTTCTTGATCTTTCAAGTGTGGCTGTGAGTCTAGTGCTCTTTCCATCCAGAATCTTGAGACTTGGTCTATCTCTAGAATCTTCTTTCTCAGGGGATCCTGACTATTAATGGATACCATCCTTGGGATAGTATTTGAAGCAGTGATTTCCCTTTGAATGATTCTTTGAATATTTACTGAAGAACATTCATCAATCCCGGATGCTTTGTTTGTCTCAATTTGCACAATTGAGCTCTCAACAAGTTTTGATGTTAAAACATCTGTATTGACATTGACATGATCTGCTGAGTGAGTCAACTCACTTCCTTCTACAATATCCTTCATGACTGTTTTGTTCTTGTCTGTAACTGAGAAACCCACATCCTTTTTGTGATGTTTGTTTTGCCTGGATTTCCTTTTTCTGGAGTTTCCTGCTTTCTTTACAGCCTTCTCTTCGACTATATGATGGCTTGAGTGATTAGCTTTCACCCACGGCTTTTGTTGCGATGGCTTCTCTTTAGTCAGGTTTTCCTGTTGAGGTGTACTTCTATAGGAAGATTCTCGAGTTTCAGGGCAAGAGAATCTCAGGTGACCTAACTTACCACATTGATAGCACCTTTTGTCTGAGATAAGAGTGTGATGAGCCTCTTGTTTTTCCTTCTTTCCCTTCTTTGTGTCTTGCACCTCTCCTTCTAGATCAACAATGTTCATCATGAGTTTTACTCTTTCTTCTTGTAACAGAGCATAAGCATTTTCATACATCGTCAATCTCTTGCTCAATTCTCCATTTAGTACACACATCTCAGAGTATCCAGCAGCTAGTTCTTCGCTGGTGAGTTCTTCAATGTAGATCTCATCATCAGACTCATCCGTTTCTTCTATTAGGATTCTTGTTCTGGGAATAGGAGCTTCCGATTTGATGGTTCTTTCTTGATCTTTTTCTTCATTTTTTCTTTTGGTCATGGGATAAGTAGTTAGTGACTTGGAATATTTTGGCTCCCATAGATAACAATTATTTTCAGATCTGACTCCTTTCATGACTTCTTCATTTTCTTTGTTGGTAACAATGCACTCTTCTTTAGTGAATCTGACATACATTCCTTCATCACACAGTTGACTGATGCTTATAAGGTTTGTGGCCAGTCCTTGTACAAGTAGAACATTATGTAGGTTAGGAACACTTTGACCTTCTATCATGCCTGTAACACCCGGTATTTAGTTAATTATTTAATTATATACATTCAAATTATTTCGAATTTAATTATTGAATTTGTGGAGTGTTGAGAATTGTTGACATGGGTTTTATGATTAATTAGTCGATTAATTAATTAATTGATTAAGTTGTAGAAATAGTATTGAAGAAATACTAAATTTACTATATGGACTTAATTAAGTGATGGTGGTAGTAAAACGTGGGGTGTGAATGTTAGGCCCAATAGGTTTAATGAAATTAAGTTAAGATAAGGATTAGGCTAATTAGAAGAGAAAAAGTCTTGGGGAATTGGTCATGGGAAGTTGTAGAGAAGAGAGAAAATAGGAGAGAAATTCATTCCCGTTTTTCTTGCAGGAGTCTCACTAAATCGAAGATCCCCAATTCGTTAACCGTTGGATCGTCGCCAAATTTTGTGGGTAGGTTTGCAACACCTATAGATAACTTTTAACCGTTGGGATCTTCAAAATAAGGTCTGAGTTGTGAGATATGATCATCGCACTGTAGCTGCATATTTGGGAAAATTTTCAGCTTTTGATTCTGATTAAAAGAGGCAATGGTTGGGAGCTAAGGCTAGATGGCTTCGATCGGTAGAATTGTAGAACGGACTCCGAATACAAGGTAAGGGGTGGGGTTCTAACTCTATAACCGGACTCATGATGAATGATATATGGGGGTTAAATTCGTAGGAAATTATTCCTGATTATTTGTTGTGATTCTGTCGTGTTGATTCGATGAAATTAGTTATTTTTGTGGTGATAATTGTTGTTGTTTTATGCGATGTTGAAGGATGTTTCAGTGACGATGTATACCTCTATTTATTAGTATAGCGACGATATAGGCTTATGCCTTGTGATGATGATGTTGTTTGTTGTGTGTGTTTGTTGCATTCATATACATATGCATTTTTGGCGACGGCCTGGATTGGCAAATTAGTGACGAAGGCTTATGCCTTGATGCCTCTGTTTAACTGGCAATTGACGATGGGGGCTGAAGCCCTGGGTACCACATGCATGTGCATTTGTTAGAGTCTCATTATATGTGGCATGAGTGTGATTTAATTGTGACGTGATGTGACTTGAGTTGTTGTTAAATTGTGATAATATGGAGTTGTAATTATAAATTGTTATACTAATGACGTGTTGTGACAGGTATTGTCTGGAAGATGAGAAATAGTTGTTATAACTATTAATATCTTGTTGTTATTGATTTTTGTTAATTATAACTGTTCAGGTTAATTGTTATTATAAATGTAGTCTGAAAGCTGTAACGTGATAATTTCGTATGATTAAATTCTAATATATTGTTTATCATGCGTTTGTTTATATTGGTAGATATCTCACCCTTTCTGAATGATGTTTCCCTACCATGGGAAATTGACAGGTACTCAAGATAGCGGTGGAAGTTTTGAAGTGATTTTATGAAGTCTTTAGTTGCTGTTAGTCGAGTTGGTGTCTTGCTCTGATACGTAGCACTCGGGGGGATAAAACGATTGTTTTATTTATTAATTCTTTTGCTGAATTTTTATATGGTTTTGGTTTAAATTGTAACTTAAAGTTACCGTGCAATGATGCTACGACTTGATTTGAATAGTTATGAAGTTTGTTGATTCCGCTGCGAGTTAATTATTGAATTTAAACAAAGTGATTTTTTTGTAATGATTTGATTATCGTTTTAAATTCTTGTGCTATGTATCTATATGAAGGCAAGTAAGCCGTAAATGTTTTTGAGATGACGAATATGTGATACCTCAAATGAACTTGTTTGGAATTTATACTCTGATTTTATTATATTTTTCGGGTAGAATTTGGGGTGTTACATTAGTGGTATCAGAGCAGGTCGGTCCGTCCGGCCAAGTTGTCTAATGTTGTTTATTCCTCTGTACGCGACAAGTGTGTGAAACACTGTCGGTACTTGTTGCTTTCTGGTTGTTGCAGGAATTAGTTTGAGTGAAGTGGGGGAGAAGCTTTGCTTCTCGGATGTGGTTCATTTGCAAGTTCGGAAAGAAGATTGTTGTCTAGGTGTTTCAAAAACTGAATTTCGACGAAAGAATGTGTCTCTCGAGTTATAAAAAGTTTGGAAGTGAGGAGATATGTTAAGAGTTTTTTTTGGAATATGTTTAAGTTGAAGAAAAATGAGTTTTGGAGTGGAAATTCCGTAAGTAAAACGCAGGAAATTGCTGAATGTTTTGTGAAACTTCAAAAATTCATAACTGGAGTTCTGGGTATCCGATTCGAGTCCCGTTTGAAGCGTTGGAAAGCTAACGAGATGAAATTTATTTTAAAAATGGTTCCATCAGCTTTAATAGAATTATTTGTAACAAGATGATGTTGGAAAGAGATGAAGTTTGCGTTTACGCTTGTCCTTGGGACCAGACTTGTACGTTGGTGTCGCGCTGGACGTTAGTGTCAGAGTTGAGTTAATTTAAGGAGTAATTAATAGGTTTGTTGAAAAGAAATTTTAAGAATTAGGTGTACCATTTGAGAAGTTTTGGAGATACCGTAAAGAGTGTCGCTGCATGGCGTCGATGTTCACACTTTCGAATAGCGTTGGAATAGTTTACAAGTTAGTAACGGTTATGTTGAAGAAGTACCGGAATGGTCGACATATGTGTAATCGATTTGAGATGTGTTAATGGTTTGTTATGTTGGATGGTTGGACGTGGAGGTGAAGTTGATGATGGTTGTATCGGATAAATTTTCGAGGACGAAAATATTCTAAGTGGGGGAGAGTTGTAACACCCGGTATTTAGTTAATTATTTAATTATATACATTCAAATTATTTCGAATTTAATTATTGAATTTGTGGAGTGTTGAGAATTGTTGACATGGGTTTTATGATTAATTAGTCGATTAATTAATTAATTGATTAAGTTGTAGAAATAGTATTGAAGAAATACTAAATTTACTATATGGACTTAATTAAGTGATGGTGGTAGTAAAACGTGGGGTGTGAATGTTAGGCCCAATAGGTTTAATGAAATTAAGTTAAGATAAGGATTAGGCTAATTAGAAGAGAAAAAGTCTTGGGGAATTGGTCATGGGAAGTTGTAGAGAAGAGAGAAAATAGGAGAGAAATTCATTCCCGTTTTTCTTGCAGGAGTCTCACTAAATCGAAGATCCCCAATTCGTTAACCGTTGGATCGTCGCCAAATTTTGTGGGTAGGTTTGCAACACCTATAGATAACTTTTAACCGTTGGGATCTTCAAAATAAGGTCTGAGTTGTGAGATATGATCATCGCACTGTAGCTGCATATTTGGGAAAATTTTCAGCTTTTGATTCTGATTAAAAGAGGCAATGGTTGGGAGCTAAGGCTAGATGGCTTCGATCGGTAGAATTGTAGAACGGACTCCGAATACAAGGTAAGGGGTGGGGTTCTAACTCTATAACCGGACTCATGATGAATGATATATGGGGGTTAAATTCGTAGGAAATTATTCCTGATTATTTGTTGTGATTCTGTCGTGTTGATTCGATGAAATTAGTTATTTTTGTGGTGATAATTGTTGTTGTTTTATGCGATGTTGAAGGATGTTTCAGTGACGATGTATACCTCTATTTATTAGTATAGCGACGATATAGGCTTATGCCTTGTGATGATGATGTTGTTTGTTGTGTGTGTTTGTTGCATTCATATACATATGCATTTTTGGCGACGGCCTGGATTGGCAAATTAGTGACGAAGGCTTATGCCTTGATGCCTCTGTTTAACTGGCAATTGACGATGGGGGCTGAAGCCCTGGGTACCACATGCATGTGCATTTGTTAGAGTCTCATTATATGTGGCATGAGTGTGATTTAATTGTGACGTGATGTGACTTGAGTTGTTGTTAAATTGTGATAATATGGAGTTGTAATTATAAATTGTTATACTAATGACGTGTTGTGACAGGTATTGTCTGGAAGATGAGAAATAGTTGTTATAACTATTAATATCTTGTTGTTATTGATTTTTGTTAATTATAACTGTTCAGGTTAATTGTTATTATAAATGTAGTCTGAAAGCTGTAACGTGATAATTTCGTATGATTAAATTCTAATATATTGTTTATCATGCGTTTGTTTATATTGGTAGATATCTCACCCTTTCTGAATGATGTTTCCCTACCATGGGAAATTGACAGGTACTCAAGATAGCGGTGGAAGTTTTGAAGTGATTTTATGAAGTCTTTAGTTGCTGTTAGTCGAGTTGGTGTCTTGCTCTGATACGTAGCACTCGGGGGGATAAAACGATTGTTTTATTTATTAATTCTTTTGCTGAATTTTTATATGGTTTTGGTTTAAATTGTAACTTAAAGTTACCGTGCAATGATGCTACGACTTGATTTGAATAGTTATGAAGTTTGTTGATTCCGCTGCGAGTTAATTATTGAATTTAAACAAAGTGATTTTTTTGTAATGATTTGATTATCGTTTTAAATTCTTGTGCTATGTATCTATATGAAGGCAAGTAAGCCGTAAATGTTTTTGAGATGACGAATATGTGATACCTCAAATGAACTTGTTTGGAATTTATACTCTGATTTTCCGTATAATTTATTGGGTAGATTTGGGGTGTTACAATGCCAACACCTTTGATTTCTCTTACATCTCCATCACCAAGAGTCACATAGTTGGATCCCTCAGGTTTGAGGTTTACTAGTGAGTTCGTGCTTCCAGTCATATGGTTTGAACAGCCACTGTCAAGGTACCAATCTTCTTTGGTGGGCATTCTTAGAGCGGTGTGTGCTATTAGAGCAACATTCTTAGCTATCCCAGATTGCTTCCTGTTACAAGTATCATGATCAAGTTTGACTTATTGAGTTTGGTCTGGATATCCAAATAGTCTGAAACATAACGGCTTTATGTGACCAAATCTTCCACAGTGATGACACCTCCATTTCTGGAACCTTTTCTTTGAGTACCTCCTTCTTATGTTTCCTTGATGTTGTGACATTTGGATTGACATCTGGTTAGTCACACAAGTCTTGGATTCTGTTCTCCTGAGTCCAGAGATTAATTCCTATTTAGCCACAAATCCCACTCCAGACATGTCTTCTGTTCTTTGTCCAGATTCCAGAATTTCTTCTAGAGTATCAGATCCATTGCTCAGCATTTTGAATGACTTGGTCATTTGATCAAGTTTGTGGTTCAACATGCTTACTTCACTACTGAGGGAGTCCATGGTTGCAAGATGTTTGTTCTTCTCAGTTTCTAGCTCTCTTATGATTATCTCTTGCTTCTCCACTTGTTTGCACACTTCAGCATTCTCCCTACACAACTTCTTGTAAGAGGCAGCGAGTTCATCAAAGGTTAGCTCATCATCACAGGAATCATCATCAGATTCATAGATTCTTGTTGAAACTGTGACATGTTTTGCAGTTTCTTTTTCTGAATCTGAGTCTTCATTAGACCAAGTAACAGTCAATCCTTTCTTTTGCTCCTTGTGGTAGGTAGGACTTTCAGCTCTAATGTGTCAGAATCCTTCACATCCATGACACTGAACCCCTTTCCCTAGATAGGGCTTCTCCTCAGCTTTGAACCTTTTGCCTGAGTCATATGTCTGACTGATGTCATAGGAAGTGTTCGTGACATTGGGTCTGGACTTCTGATCAACTCTTTTAATAAGTCTGTTGAATTGTTTTCCAAGCATGGCTATGGCATCTGATAAATTCTCATCACTTTCACCATTGCTTTCTTTTGAATTATCACCTGTGTTGGTGACAAACGCGATGCTTTTGTTCTTCTATTCAACAGGCTCACAAATGCTTGACTCAAAGGTTTGGAGAGAACCAATAATTTCGTCCAGCTTCATGATGCTGATGTCTTGAGCTTCCTCTATGGCAGTTACCTTCATATCAAATCGCTTAGTCAGCGACCTGAGGATCTTCCTTACCAGTTTTTCTTCAGTCATTTTTTCTCCTAAGGCTGCTGAGTTGTTTGAAATCTCGCAGACATTCATGTAAAACGCATAAATGGTTTCATCCTCTTTCATCTTGAGATTTTCAAACTTGGTGGTAAGTATTTGAAGTCTCGACACCTTTGCCTTGGGCGTGCCTTCATGTGCTGTTTTGAGAATATCCCAAGCTTCTTTAGCCAGCTCACAGTGTTGTACAAGTCTGAAAATGTTCTTGTCAATACCATTGAATAGGGCACTTAGGGCCTTGGAAATTCCCAAAGCTAACTCTTCTTCAGATTTGCTCCATTGAGTTTCAGGAATTAGAACAGTGGTTCCATCTTCCAGAATTTTCTCAGGATGTTTCCATCCACTTTCAACAGCTCTCCGGGCCTTGCTGTCCACTGACTTAATGACTGCTACCATACGAGGTTTCCAGTAGTCATAGTTAGAGCCATCCAGGATAGGTGGTCTGTTTCCAAACACTAACAGTTCCTTCTCCATAGTACCAGAATTTTGTTATCCCTAGATCTCACCCAGATGTAAACAGGCAGGGTGCCTGCTCTGATGCCAATTGAAAATTCTAGTAACAAACGCTCGATGTCAAACTGGATGTTATGACATCCACAATTATGCAGCTCAAACAGTAATAACAAAACAGCATAATAACAATAAAGTACACACATAATTGTTTACCCAGTTCGGTTCAAACAACCTACTCTGGGGGCTACCAAGCCAGGGATGAAGTCCACTATCAGTAGTATCAATTCAAAGCTAAACTCCCCCGTTTACAACTTCTCACTTAATCACTACCCAATGACCCTTCTACCTAGGTTCTACCTAGATATGGAATATCTCCATTCCACTCCCCCTCAATCACAGCAGTGATTACACATAAACACAAACAATTACAGATAGAAGACAATCTTCAAAAACACACCTTGATCTGCTTAAAAGCTTCAATCAAGAGACACACACTTGTGCTTAAAAGCATAAAGTGACATTACACAAATACAAACTAATTCCAACGCAATCATCAAATTCAATTGCTTGGCTCACACGAGACAGTAACAGAACAATAGTTCTTCACAATACAAAATCTTCTGTCTGCGTTCCAAACTAGGATTGCAGTCCTTTTTATATGCAGTCTTGGGCCTTAGGCTTTTTAAGAAACACATTAGGGTTAACAAAGTTAACCTAATTCACACGCCAACTGTCTGTTACAAAATATGCTGTCAGCAGGATCTTCTGGACGGAATTTGCAGCACTCAATAAAATGTTTCCTAAACTGATAATTAGGATAAAACTGGAAACACATTTAATAAACAATAACAGCTCCTACTGTCACACACGGATGTCATGTCATCGATCATGACATTCACTACAAAAACTGTATTTGCTTCACACAAATGCAACCTGCATAAAACAATATCAACCAGGTATGTTTTACCAATAATGCAGCCAACATGAAAACACCTTCAATCTCCCCCTTTGGCAAATTTTAGGCTAAAACAACCTGTCACACCATACAAGAGAATAACTTGCAGCGGACACAAGATAACCAAAACACAATAAAAAAAGCAAATACAAATATACAACATACATCACCAGTATGCACACAGTGCTTAGACAAAAACAGACAGACAGCCACAAGAGTAGCACAAGCACAAACAGATCAATACAAAAATATGCAAATTAGAATTGTTGATCACACACAACCACCATTCTTGTTGTTTTGGGGTGACATATATTACTTTTCCCCCTGTTTGGCCACAAAAGTTGCCAAATCCAACAGAAGTGTCTTCTCCACCTGTATTTTTTAATATTTTTTTGTTGTTGACTTTATGGTTCTTCAAGGATGCAGAGTCCCAACTTGCTTTGCAAGTTCTCAAACTGCTCGTCACTCTTGTTAGGATCATCTCTAATCTGCATCATGTGTACCATTCACATACTTGCATCATTCAGGGTTCTTACAGGGTTAGTCCCTTCTGTATGAGTGTGTGGACAAGGTATTGTTTCAAGTGAGATGAACCGAGATTGTTGAGGAATCTCAACATTGTGAGTTAGCTCTACACCTGTTTCTGAGGGAAAATTCCACTCTGTGATCACACTAGTGCTATTGTGGTGGGATGTAAGCTGAGAGTCCCCCTGGATATCTAGCATGTTGGCAATATCTAGATCAATAGTTGACTTTTGCACGAGGTTCCATTTGTCCTCCACCTTGTTTTTGATGTAGTATGGCATGGTTACGACATTCCACTCTATATTTTGGTGAGATACACCAAGGTGTGTCCAGCTTAATTTAAACCAGTTCAACAGATTTGTAGGAATCATATCTGTCATTAGCTTAGCATCTTTAGTTGTGATTATAAGAATCCTGCTCTCCTTGCTTTCTTGATCTTTCAAGTGTGGCTGTGAGTCTAGTGCTCTTTCCATCCAGAATTTTGAGACTTGGTCTATCTCTAGAATCTTCTTTCTTAGGGGATCCTGACTATTGATGGATACCTTCCTTGGGATAGTATTTGGAGCAGTGATTTCCCTTTGAATGAATCTTTGAATATTTACTGAAGAACATTCATCAATCCCGGATGCTTTGTTTGTCTCAATTTGCACAATTGAGCTCTCAACAAGTTTTGATGTTAAAACATCTGTATTGACATTGACATGATCTGCTGAGTGAGTCAACTCACTTCCTTCTACAATATCCTTCATGACTGTTTTGTTCTTGTCTGTAACTGAGAAACCCACATCCTTTTTGTGATGTTTGTTTTGCCTGGATTTCCTTTTTCTGGAGTTTCCTGCTTTATTTACAGCCTTCTCTTCGGCTATATGATGACTTGAGTGATTAGCTTTCACCCACGGCTTTTGTTGCGATGGCTTCTCTTTAGTCAGGTTTTCCTGTTGAGGTGTACTTCTATAGGAAGATTCTCGAGTTTCAGGGCAAGAGAATCTCAGGTGACCTAACTTACCACATTGATAGCACCTTTTGTCTGAGATAAGAGTGTGCTGAGCCTCTTGTTTTTCCTTCTTTCCCTTCTTTGTGTCTTGCACCTCTCCTTCTAGATCAACAATGTTCATCATGAGTTTTACTCTTTCTTCTTGTAACAGAGCATAAGCATTTTCATACATCGTCAATCTCTTGCTCAATTCTCCATTTAGTACACACATCTCAGAGTATCCAGCAGCTAGTTCTTCGCTGGTGAGTTCTTCAATGTAGATCTCATCATCAGACTCATCCGTTTCTTCTATCAGGATTCTTGTTTTGGGAATAGGAGCTTCCGATTTGATGGTTCTTTCTTGATCTTTTTCTTCATTTTTTCTTTTGGTCATGGGATAAGTAGTTAGTGACTTGGAATATTTTGGCTCCCATAGATAACAATTATTTTCAGATCTGACTCCTTTCATGACTTCTTCATTTTCTTTGTTGGTAACAATGCACTCTTCTTTAGTGAATCTGACATACATTCCTTCATCACACAGTTGACTGATGCTTATAAGGTTTGTGGCCTGTCCTTGTACAAGTAGAACATTATGTAGGTTAGGAACACTTTGACCTTCTATCATGCCAACACCTTTGATTTCTCTTACATCTCCATCACCAAGAGTCACATAGTTGGATCCCTCAGGTTTGAGGTTTACTAGTGAGTTCGTGCTTCCAGTCATATGGTTTGAACAGCCACTGTCAAGGTACCAATCTTCTTTGGTGGGCATTCTTAGAGCGGTGTGTGCTATTAGAGCAACATTCTTAGCTATCCCAGATTGCTTCCTGTTACAAGTATCATGATCAAGTTTGACTTATTGAGTTTGGTCTGGATATCCAAATAGTCTGAAACATAACGGCTTTATGTGACCAAATCTTCCACAGTGATGACTGTAACACCCGTATATTTTAATTTTTAATTTAAATGGAAATTTTATTTATAATTAGAATTATTGGTGGTTTGTGGGATTTAATTGGAAGAAAGATGGTTTATAGTATTGGGCCAAGTGTGGTGTTAGTAAGGAGGGGGTGCTATGTTAGTAAAGCCCTTTACTAATTAAAATGTTATTTTTCATAAAAATAAGGAAAAATTGGGAGAAAGGAAAAAGGAACGTGAAAAGCAGAGTAGAGGAGATGAGGGATTGGGAAGCCGGTACGTGAAGAGGAGCAATGGAGGGAGAGACCAATCAAGAATCTTTGGCTAAGGTAAGGGGGGACTCTCCGGTTATCATCTATTATCGTATTCTGGGATAATAATATTGATTAGGGATGTTGTTGAGTCAATTGGATTATATGTCAGGTTTAGGGAGGTTATGAATTGATGAAAATTGCATGGATTATTGATTGATTATGTGTTGTTTTGATGTGTGATGATGAATAATGATGCAATTGATGATTAACTGCCTGTATATGACATTTAGAGTCAGTTTTGGACTCAGATTGAGTCAGATCGCAGGATCTGACGCAGACCCGGAATTCTGCAAAATCGCCAGGTCGCGCCGCGTCCATGTGTTGGCGCCGCGAAGGCGTACTTGTTTCCTCGCATCGCGCCGCGTGCATAGGTTGGCGCCGCGAACATGTTTGTGTGCTTCAGGTCGCGCCGCGATCCTTGTTTGCGCCGCGTGCTGTAGCGATAGTTGTTTTCTTGAAAAAGTTAAATGATGTGTAACTTTCAAACCGTAAGTCTGTTTTAGACGCCGTTTTGGACGTTGTTCCTTAAATTGAATACTCTACCCTATGAAATAAATATAACAACAATAACTTGATTTTATTTTGAAAAGTATCGTTTTCTTCAAATCTGGTTTACTCTTGTTTTGCATAAATGAGGAGGTGCAATGGTTTGTTGTTTGCATAATTGAATATGTGCAATGATGGGTGTTGTTATAATATGATTGCTCCTGCTTGTTATGCAAAATGGATGTTGTTCATGGTAAATATGGTTATCATGTGTTTTGATGAATGATGATGTAAATGCTCTGTTATTGTTGGGTTAATTTGTTGTACTTGGTACACGATTGTGAGGGGTGCTATTGTTGTTGCATTGTGTGGTGAATGTTTTATCTGTTATGATGTCGTGGTTGTAACTGGTAATTGATATACATATATTGTTGATGTAAAATATGTATTTAATTGTAGTTGAGAAATAGCATAACTGTGTGTGGCTATTGATTATCGTGGTGGTTGATGATTATGACATTTGGTTGTTTAATGTTGATGGTGAGCATGTTATGGTTGATACATGCATTTCATAATCATGTTGTGGGCTGTATCCCTTATGGTGGTGGGACAGCGGTAGCTAATTCCCATTGTGTGGAATTGGTGAGAGAAGTAGCCGAATCTTTATGGTGGTGGATCGGTGAGATGGATTATCCCATGTTTGGTACCACATGCATATAGTTGCATTTGCATTAGGTTGTTGTGTATAATTATAACATGAATGGAAGATTGTCCAATTTTATAATATTTGATGATGGTGTAATTGTTATGGCGTTGTCTTTTGGTAATGTATTCTATTATTGTGTGAATTGATGAATCATAGATGTGAATCTGAATATATGACAAATTGGGTGAATAATATAACTATGATGTGTTGTTATTTAAGATGCAATAACATTTGTTAACTGTGATGAGACTCACCCTTACTGTTGACATTTTGAGATTGAGGATAGCTGCTTTCGACTTGGTGAGGATTAGCTCATAAGTCGGTTTAGTTGTTGTGTCGGTGTCATGCTCTGATAGATGTAACACTGGGGACGCGATGTTTTGAGTTTCGATTATAACTCTATTGTTTATTTTATTTGAAGTCGGATACATTAACGATGTAATGTTGACTTGATGATTTGATTCCGTTGTGTAAACATGATTTTTATCTAATGAGTTATAATTTCAGATGTTTCAGTGAATGCATGACATATGCCGAACGTGTGTTTTCTTTCATTTTTGAATTGTGGCACCCTTTGCATGTTTACTCTGATTTAATTTTGTTAATTTCCGTGGGGTATTAGAGGGGTGTTACAATAGTGGTATCAGAGCAGGTCGGTCCGTCCGGCCAATTGTTGAGTCAGTTGAGTTGCGCGACAGTTGTATATTGTCGGCATTTTATTCCTTGGTACGCGACATGTGAGTGAATCACTGTCGGTACTTGGTTGTTTGTTGCAGGTGTTGGATTGAAACAAGTGGGGGAGAAGCTTCGCTTCTCGGTTATGTTTCAGTTGTAAGAAGATTGACTCAGTAGGCTGTTGTTGGCAACAGTGCGAGAGTTGTTGGAGTTTGTTGTTTCCCGAATTGAAGGTGACTTGGAATTAAGACTTCACTGGTAATTGAGTTGGAACATCTTGAAGGAAGATGATTAGAGGTAATTGACCGTTATTGTAAGAGAAGGAAATTGGAAAGTTGCGGTGTGTCAGCTCTACTGGTGTACTGCGAAGATGTCAGTGAGTAGCTTTACGTCTCGGAAGAGATTCAGCTGCAAGTTGGCAAAGAGGATTGCTGTCGTAATGTTCCAGAAATCGCACTTCGGCGATAGGATGTGTTGCTCAAGTCATAGGGATGTTTGGAAGTGAAGAGGTACGATAAGGGGGCTGTTTGGAATGTGATAGGGTTGAAGAGAATGAGTTTTGGAGAGAGATCTTCGTAAGCAAAACGCAGGAAAATTGCTGAATAGCTGCGGAACTTCGAAAATTCATAACTGGAGTTCTGGACATCCGAATTGAGTTCCGTTTGAAGCGTCGGAAAGCTAACGAGATGAACTTTGTTATAAAAATAGTTTCAGCAGCTGTAACGTAATTAATTGTGACAGGATGACGTTGGAAAGAGGTGAAGTTGCGGTTGCTCTTGTTCTTATAACTAGACTTGTTTATTAGTACTGCACGGGATGTCAGTGTCAGTGTCGAACGGATTGAAGGAATAATTAGAAGGTTTGTTGAGAAGTAATTTTAAGAATTGGATGTACCATTCGAAGAGTTTTGGGAATACCGTATAGAGCGTCGCTGCATGATGTCGATGTTGCATTTCGGATAACGATTGGAAAATTCATATCTTGAGTTCCGAGTGTCGGATTAATGTGTCGTTTGAGCCTACGAAGAGGTGAAATTATGTTCTACCTTATGGGAGAGTTATAAATACAATAGATTGATCCTATAAGGAGATATTGTGAAGTCGGTTAAGGAAGTGTGAAACTTGTTGAATAGGAATGCCTACTATCGTGATTGTTTGAAACAGAATTGAGTGGAATATGTTGTTGATGAGATGTTCGGTAATAAAAGATGGTTCGAGTACCGATGGATTTTAGTGAGAAGTGAATTGGTAGAAAAGATGGAATAAACTTTAGAACTCTTGGAGCCGTATTTGTGATGGCAGAGTAACGATAAGTATAACAGAAGAATTTTAGAGGATTTCTGACACCTAATGAATATGAGGAAGACTTTGTTGAGATGTCGAGTGGGATGATATTTGGGCACGAAGGATGTCATAGAATTTGGAGTAAAACCACGAGTTACGAGTGTTGTGTTACTGCGTTGCGTAGGAAGTCTTTAAATATGTCGGTGCTAATGGTGAAGGAGTTGGATTTAATGGGACAATTTAGAGAGTTGAGTTGGTATGTGAAGGAACTCCTAATAGTGTTAGATTGAGTATGCTAGAAGATGACTAGTGGTATTCTTAACGAGATTAGAGAAGGTGAGAAAAATGATGTTGAGTTGATCGATATGTTGACTTTGAATTACCAAGGCAAAGGCGGTGAATTCATAATCGACGGGAATAATATAATGAGGTTGAGCGATTGGATTTGTGTTTCTGATGTTTTGAGCTTCGGAAGAATATTCTAGAAGAAGGACACCGTGGTGAATTATTGAACTATGACGACGTTAATGAGTTTGGGTGCAAACTCGGAAAGGACACTATTATGTAGTAACGACGGTTTATGCTTACATATGGTTGTCGGCTATCTATTGACAAATTGAGGACTTGATCACCCTTAATCTCTTGTTGATAGTAGGCGGAATCATATAAATGAGATGAACTTGTTTTGTTACCTTAATGGTGTAAGATGTGATGAATACTAAGCCGTAAAGAATAATCACTCACTATGTTGTGTGGACTTATGAAGAGGTGAATATGGAAGAGTGCGACATGATGGGCAGATGGCTTAAGACGGGTAATCAGAGTCGCGCAGCGAAAGTGTGATGTAGAGTAGTGTTATGAGTACTACTTGTGGCAAGTGAGGAATTAATATGTCGGAAGCCTACATAGAGAATATATATTGATCTATATGTTGGATTTAGAATCCAGTGGATGTAAGGATGTCGTGTCGAAGAATTATAACTCTTTTGAATAATTGCCGAGATGATGAATATGTTATTACGGTTGTACGTAGTTAACAAGTATGTATTCGGCGAAATTAAAACGAAGAGTTGATGTTATATGATGTTGTAATAATTTTGTTTCGTTGTTAAGGTGGTATTGTGGATTCCAGATATAATGAGGAATTATACTCTATGAAGGGAGAAATTGATTTAATTCTTAGTAGAGAGCGTGACTCAGTTGAGCTATCTTGTAAGCGATGGTATATTGAGGCCGATGAGTGTGTACTTGTTCTGATGGTTAGGATGTTTAAATAGAAGAAGTAAATCAGGAATTAGTTTCGTTGGATGCGAGTAAGGATTGCTAAATGGTATATTAGTACCATGAATGATGAAGAATGATTCTTGAAACGAATGAGTAAAGAGAGTCGGAATCGGGTAAAACTCAAAAATCTATTTGGTATAGATGATTGTGATGAGTAGTCAGAGTAGTGCGGAAGAAACAGAATGTAAAGTGTTGGATAATCGATGGCTTGACTTAAGAGGAGTCAGATAATTGGAATTCAATGGTATAAGAATATGAGTATTGTGTTTCTTGAAGGAAGCGGTAGGTGAAAAGTGTAAGTATTATTTTATCGCTCAGATGGAAGAGTATGTCTAAGGTTGGTATGTTTGGTAGATGGTATGCATTACTGCAGTGTTGACCAGTGTGATCATACTATAGATTGTGTAATTGTATTGCTCGACGGTTGAGCGTGATTGTATAGGTTGTACCTCAATGTTCTGTTGTTGTTAACCTTTTTGGAGCTATAGCGAGCAGTATACTTTTGGATAGTCAGATGCGACGTAAGAACTGGGATTTGAATGTATGAAACATGTTTCCTGTCGGTTATGTCAGATGGATTTTGAGGATTGACCGATGGTAATGTTAATTGGGAGCTGGAGAGTCAGGTGGAGGACTCTTATACGAGCTAGCTACTTGAGGTATGTTTTCGAGGACGAAAACTCTTTTAGTGGGGGAGAGTTGTAACACCCGTATATTTTAATTTTTAATTTAAATGGAAATTTAATTTATAATTAGAATTATTGGTGGTTTGTGGGATTTAAATTGAAGAAAGATGGTTTATAGTATTGGGCCAAGTGTGGTGTTAGTAAGGAGGGGGTGCTATGTTAGTAAAGCCCTTTACTAATTAAAATGTTATTTTTCATAAAAATAAGGAAAAATTGGGAGAAAGGAAAAAGGAACGTGAAAAGCAGAGTAGAGGAGATGAGGGATTGGGAAGCCGGTACGTGAAGAGGAGCAATGGAGGGAGAGACCAATCAAGAATCTTTGGCTAAGGTAAGGGGGGACTCTCCGGTTATCATCTATTATCGTATTCTGGGATAATAATATTGATTAGGGATGTTGTTGAGTCAATTGGATTATATGTCAGGTTTAGGGAGGTTATGAATTGATGAAAATTGCATGGATTATTGATTGATTATGTGTTATTTTGATGTGTGATGATGAATAATGATGCAATTGATGATTAACTGCCTATATATGACGTTTAGAGTCAGTTTTGGACTCAGATTGAGTCAGATCGCAGGATCTGACGCAGACCCGGAATTCTGCAAAATCGCCAGGTCGCGCCGCGTCCATGTGTTGGCGCCGCGAAGGCGTACTTGTTTCCTCGCATCGCGCCGCGTGCATAGGTTGGCGCCGCGAACATGTTTGTGTGCTTCAGGTCGCGCCGCGAGCCTTGGTTCCGCCGCGTGCTGTAGCGATAGTTGTTTTCTTGAAAAAGTTAAATGATGTGTAACTTTCAAACCGTAAGTCTGTTTTAGACGCCGTTTTGGACGTTGTTCCTTAAATTGAATACTCTACCCTATGAAATAAATATAACAACAATAACTTGATTTTATTTTGAAAAGTATCGTTTTCTTCAAATCTCATTTACTCTTGTTTTGCATAAATGAGGAGGTGCAATGGTTTGTTGTTTGCATAATTGAATATGTGCAATGATGGGTGTTGTTATAATATGATTGCTCCTGCTTGTTATACAAAATGGATGTTGTTCATGGTAAATATGGTTATCATGTGTTTTGATGAATGATGATGTAAATGCTCTGTTATTGTTGGGTTGATTTGTTGTATTTGGTACACGATTGTGAGGGGTGTTATTGTTGTTGCACTGTGTGGTGAATGTTTTATCTGTTATGATGTCGTGGTTATAACTGGTAATTGATATACATATATTATTGATGTAAAATATGTATTTAATTGTAGTTGAGAAATAGCATAACTGTGTGTGGCTATTGATTATCGTGGTGGTTGATGATTATGACATTTGGTTGTTTAATGTTGATGGTGAGCATGTTATGGTTGATACATGCATTTCATAATCATGTTGTGGGCTGTATCCCTTATGGTGGTGGGACAGCGGTAGCTAATTCCCATTGTGTGGAATTGGTGAGAGAAGTAGCCGAATCTTTATGGTGGTGGATCGGTGAGATGGGTTATCCCATGTTTGGTACCACATGCATATAGTTGCATTTGCATTAGGTTGTTGTGTATAATTATAACATGAATGGAAGATTGTCCAATGTTATAATATTTGATGATGGTGTAATTGTTATGGCGTTGTCTTTTGGTAATGTATTCTATTATTGTGTGAATTGATGAATCATAGATGTGAATCTGAATATATGACAAATTGGGTGAATAATATAACTATGATGTGTTGTTATTTAAGATGCAATAACATTTGTTAACTGTGATGAGACTCACCCTTACTGTTGACATTTTCAGATTGAGGATAGCTGCTTTCGACTTGGTGAGGATTAGCTCATAAGTCGGTTTAGTTGTTGTGTCGGTGTCATGCTCTGATAGATGTAACACTGGGGACGCGATGTTTTGAGTTTCGATTATAACTCTATTGTTTATTTTATTTGAAGTCGGATACATTAATGATGTAATGTTGACTTGATGATTTGATTCCGTTGTGTAAACATGATTTTTATCTAATGAGTTATAATTTCAGATGTTTCAGTGAATGCATGACATATGCCGAACGTGTGTTTTCTTTCATTTTTGAATTGTGGCACCCTTTGCATGTTTACTCTGATTTAATTTTGTTAATTTCCGTGGGGTATTAGAGGGGTGTTACAATGACACCTCCATTTCTGGAACCTTTTCTTTGAGTACCTCCTTCTTATATTTCCTTGATGTTGTGACATTTGGATTGACATCTGGTTAGTCACACAAGTCTTGGATTCTGTTCTCCTGAGTCCAGAGATTAATTCATATTTAGCCAGAAATCCCACTCCAGACATGTCTTCTGTTCTTTGTCCAGATTCCAGAATTTCTTCTAGAGTATCAGATCCATTGCTCAGCATTTTGAATGACTTGGTCATTTGATCAAGTTTGTGGTTCAACATGCTTACTTCACTACTGAGGGAGTCTATGGTTGCAAGATGTTTGTTCTTCTCAGTTTCTAGCTCTCTTATGATTATCTCTTGCTTCTCCACTTGTTTGCACACTTCAGCATTCTCCCTACACAACTTCTTGTACAAGGCATAGAGTTCATCAAAGGTTAGCTCATCATCACTGGAATCATCATCAGATTCATAGATTCTTGTTGAAACTGTGACATGTTTTGCAGTTTCTTTTTCTGAATCTGAGTCTTCGTCAGACCAAGTAACAGTCAATCCTTTCTTTTGCTCCTTGTGGTAGGTAGGACATTCAGCTCTAATGTGTCCGAATCCTTCACATCCATGACACTGAACCCCTTTCCCTAGATAGGGCTTCTCCTCAGCTTTGAACCTTTTGTCTGAGTCATATGTCTGACTGATGTCATAGGAAGTGTTCTTGACATTGGGTCTGGACTTCTGATCAATTCTTTTAATAAGTCTGTTGAATTCTTTTCCAAGCATGGCTATGGCATCTAATAAATTATCATCACTTTCACCATTGCTTTCTTTTGAATTATCACCTGTGTTGGTGACAAACGCGATGCTTTTGTTCTTCTATTCAACAGGCTCACAGATGCTTGACTCAAAGGTTTGGAGAGAACCAATAATTTCGTCCAGCTTCATGATGCTGATGTCTTGAGCTTCCTCTATGGCAGTTACCTTCATATCAAATCGCTTAGGCAGTGACCTGAGGATCTTCCTTACCAGTTTTTCTTCAGTCATTTTTTCTCCTAAGGCTGCTGAGTTGTTTGAAATCTCGTGGACATTCATGTAAAACGCATAAATGGTTTCATCCTCTTTCATCTTGAGATTTTCAAACTTGGTGGTAAGTATTTGAAGTCTCGACACCTTTGCCTTGGGCGTGCCTTCATGTGCTGTTTTGGGAATATCCCAAGCTTCTTTAGCCAGCTCACAGTGTTGTACAAGTCTGAAAATGTTCTTGTCAATACCATTGAATAGGGCACTTAGGGCCTTGGAATTTCCCAAAGCTAACTCTTCTTCAGATTTGCTCCATTGAGTTTCAGGAATTAGAACAGTGGTTCCATCTTCCAGAATTTTCTCAGGATGTTTCCATCCACTTTCAACAGCTCTCCGGGCCTTGCTGTCCACTGACTTAATGACTGCTACCATACGAGGTTTCCAGTAGTCATAGTTAGAGCCATCCAGGATAGGTGGTCTGTTTCCAAACACTAACAGTTCCTTCTCCATAGTACCAGAATTTTGTTATCCCTAGATCTCACCCAGATGTAAACAGGCAGGGTGCCTGCTCTGATGCCAATTGAAAATTCTAGTAACAAACGCTCGATGTCAAACTGGATGTTATGACATCCACAATTATGCAGCTCAAACAGTAATAACAAAACAGCATAATAACAATAAAGTACACACATAATTGTTTACCCCGTTCGGTTCAAACAACCTACTCTGGGGGCTACCAAGCCAAGGATGAAGTCCACTATCAGTAGTATCAATTCAAAGCTAAACTCCCCCGTTTACAACTTCTCACTTAATCACTACCCAATGACCCTTCTACCTAGGTTCTACCTAGATATGGAATATCTCCATTTCACTCCCCCTCAATCACAGCAGTGATTACACATAAACACAAACAATTACAGATAGAAGACAATCTTCAAAAACACACCTTGATCTGCTTAAAAGCTTCAATCAAGAGACACACACTTGTGCTTAAAAGCTTAGAGTGACATTACACAAATACAAACTAATTCCAACGCAATCATCAAATTCAATTGCTTGGCTCACACGAGACAGTAACAGAACAATAGTTCTTCACAATACAAAATCTTCTGTCTGCGTTCCAAACTAGGATTGCAGTCCTTTTTATATGCAGCCTTGGGCCTTAGGCTTTTTAAGAAACACATTAGGGTTAACAAAGTTAACCTAATTCACACGCCAACTGTCTGTTACAAAATATGCTGTCAGCAGGATCTTCTGGACGGAATCTGCAGCACTCAATAAAATGTTTCCTAAACTGATAATTAGGATAAAATTGGAAACACATTTAATAAACAATAACAGCTCCTACTGTCACACACGGATGTCATGTCATCGATCATGACATTCAATACAAAAACTGTATTAGCTTCACACAAATGCAACCTGCATAAAACAATATCAACCAGGTATGTTTTACCAATAATGCAGCCAACATGAAAACACCTTCAATCTCCCCCTTTGGCAAATTTTGGGCTAAAACAACCTGTCACACCATACCAGAGAATAACTTGCAGCTGACACAAGATAACCAAAACACAATAAAAAAAGCAAATACAAATATACAACATACATCACCAGTATGCACACAGTGCTTAGACAAAAACAGACAGACAGCCACAAGAGTAGCACAAGCACAAACAGATCAATACAAAAATATGCAAATTAGAATTGTTGATCACACACAACCACCATTCTTGTTGTTTTGGGGTGACATATATTACTTTTCCCCCTGTTTGGCCACAAAAGTTGCCAAATCCAACAGAAGTGTCTTCTCCACCTGTATTTTTTAATATTTTTTTGTTGTTGACTTTATGGTTCTTCAAGGATGCAGAGTCCCAACTTGCTTTGCAAGTTCTCAAACTGCTCGTCACTCTTGTTAGGATCATCTCTAATCTGCATCATGTGTACCATTCACATACTTGCATCATTCAGGGTTCTTACAGGGTTAGTCCCTTCTGTATGAGTGTGTGGACAAGGTATTGTTTCAAGTGAGATGAACCGAGATTGTTGAGGAATCTCAACATTGTGAGTTAGCTCTACACCTGTTTCTGAGGGAAAATTCCACTCTGTGATCACACTAGTGCTATTGTGGTGGGATGTAAGCTGAGAGTCCCCCTGGATATCTAGCTTGTTGGCAATATCTAGATCAATAGTTGACTTTTGCACGAGGTTCCATTTGTCCTCCACCTTGTTTTTGATGTAGTATGGCATGGTTACGACATTCCACTCTATATTTTGGTGAGATACACCAAGGTGTGTCCAGCTTAATTTAAACCAGTTCAACAGATTTGTAGGAATCATACCTGTCATTAGCTTAGCATCTTTAGTTGTGATTATAAGAATCCTGCTCTCCTTGCTTTCTTGATCTTTCAAGTGTGGCTGTGAGTCTAGTGCTCTTTCCATCCAGAATCTTGAGACTTGGTCTATCTCTAGAATCTTCTTTCTCAGGGGATCCTGACTATTGATGGATACCTTCCTTGGGACAGTATTAGGAGCAGTGATTTCCCTTTGAATGATTCTTTGAATATTTACTGAAGAACATTCATCAATCCTGGATGCTTTGTTTGTCTCAATTTGCACAATTGAGCTCTCAACAAGTTTTAATGTTAAAACATCTGTATTGACATTGATATGATCTGCTGAGTGAGTCAACTCACTTCCTTCTACAATATCCTTCATGACTGTTTTGTTCTTGTCTGTAAATGAGAAACCCACATCCTTTTTGTGATGTTTGTTTTGCCTGGATTTCCTTTTTCTAGAGTTTCCTGCTTTCTTTACAGCCTTCTCTTCGGCTATATGATGGCTTGAGTGATTAGCTTTCACCCACGGCTTTTGTTGCGATGGCTTCTCTTTAGTCAGGTTTTCCTGTTGAGGTGTACTTCTATAGGAAGATTCTCGAGTTTCAGGGCAAGAGAATCTCAGGTGACCTAACTTACCACATTGATAGCACCTTTTGTCTGAGATAAGAGTGTGCTGAGCCTCTTGTTTTTCCTTCTTTCCCTTCTTTGTGTCTTGCACCTCTCCTTCTAGATCAACAATGTTCATCATGAGTTTTACTCTTTCTTCTTGTAACAGAGCATAAGCATTTTCATACATCGTCAATCTCTTGCTCAATTCTCCATTTAGTACACACATCTCAGAGTATCCAGCAGCTAGTTCTTCGCTGGTGAGTTCTTCAATGTAGATCTCATCATCAGACTCATCTGTTTCTTCTATCAGGATTCTTGTTCTGGGAATAGGAGCTTCCGATTTGATGGTTCTTTCTTGATCTTTTTCTTCATTTTCTCTTTTGGTCATGGGATAAGTAGTTAGTGACTTGGAATATTTTGGCTCCCATAGATAACAATTATTTTCAGATCTGACTCCTTTCATGACTTCTTCATTTTCTTTGTTGGTAACAATGCACTCTTTTTTAGTGAATCTGACATACATTCCTTCATCACACAGTTGACTGATGCTTATAAGGTTTGTGGCCAGTCCTTGTACAAGTAGAACATTATGTAGGTTAGGAACACTTTGACCTTCTATCATGCCAACACCTTTGATTTCTCTTACATCTCCATCACCAAGAGTCACATAGTTGGATCCCTCAGGTTTGAGGTTTACTAGTGAGTTCGTGCTTCCAGTCATATGGTTTGAACAGCCACTGTCAAGGTACCAATCTTCTTTGGTGGGCATTCTTAGAGCGGTGTGTGCTATTAGAGCAACATTCTTAGCTATCCCAGATTGCTTCCTGTTACAAGTATCATGATCAAGTTTGACTTGTTGAGTTTGGTCTGGATATCCAAATAGTCTGAAACATAACGGCTTTATGTGACCAAATCTTCCACAGTGATGACACCTCCATTTCTGGAACCTTTTCTTTGAGTACCTCCTTCTTATGTTTCCTTGATGTTGTGACATTTGGATTGACATCTGGTTAGTCACACAAGTCTTGGATTCTGTTCTCCTGAGTCCAGAGATTAATTCCTATTTAGCCACAAATCCCACTCCAGACATGTCTTCTGTTCTTTGTCCAGATTCCAGAATTTCTTCTAGAGTATCAGATCCATTGCTCAGCATTTTGAATGACTTGGTCATTTGATCAAGTTTGTGGTTTAACATGCTTACTTCACTACTGAGGGAGTCTATGGTTGCAAGATGTTTGTTCTTCTCAGTTTCTAGCTCTCTTATGATTATCTCTTGCTTCTCCACTTGTTTGCACACTTCAGCATTCTCCCTACACAACTTCTTGTACGAGGCAGCGAGTTCATCAAAGGTTAGCTCATCATCACTTGAATCATCATCAGATTCATAGATTCTTGTTGAAACTGTGACATGTTTTGCAGTTTCTTTTTCTGAATTTGAGTCTTTGTTAGACCAAGTAACAGTCAATCCTTTCTTTTGCTCCTTGTGGTAGGTAGGACATTCAGCTCTAATGTGTCAGAATCCTTCACATCCATGACACTGAACCCCTTTCAATAGTGTGGACCTCCGTTTTTTCGGGCCATACCTCTGAGCGGGAGAGATACGTGAACTGACTCTTTTTTATCGCTTATGCTTTTGCATTTTTGAAAATTCACAGAGTCGCCACCGACCTTTTATTTTATCCAATTAAGGAAAGGTTTATAAAAGAAACAGAAAAAAGACCTTTAAGAAATTCTGGGTAAGGGGGTAGGTTATACAAAGGGAAGGTGTTAGCACCCTTTGTATCCATGGTTATCCATGGGCTCTTAAGTTTGCTTAGCTCACTTGTTTTTCGATCACTTTTCAATTGCTTTAGAATGCTCATATGTGGTTTCAAATACCTTTGTAAATTGAATTTTTTGTAATGATCCTTGTGCGGATGTATACAAAAATGTTTGTTTATCTTTCGAAAGATGTTTTGAAAAGAACGTTAACTTTGTAATGATCCGTGTTTGGATGTATACAAAATATTGTCTTTTTGGAAAGTTTTGAAAAACAACAGTGTATGAGAATTTTGTTTGTTTTGATTTGATCCTCTAATTTTGCCTATTTCAGAAAGCCCTAATTTTGAGATTATGAACCCTAGAATGGTAACTTCGTGTGTAAGCGTCTAAAACTCAATTAAAGCTCCAGAAATGATCTACACACCACACCAAGTTCAAATATATGTCTACATCGTGCTAGATATGCTTGTGTTATGAGATACAAGTCAGTTTTAGTTTGGACAAATCGTGACCTGTAGTGTTTGATTCAGTGAGTTTCAAAGCTTGCAAATGATCTGGATAGGTTCAGTGAAGTTCAAGGAACGTGTTTGAGTGTTTATTTTGTATTGAAACTAACTTAAACTTAGAATTCGAATTTCAAAATTCTTTGAATATTTTAAGAGGTTACAAATGTATTACAAGCAAGAGTTTGATTCTGAATTCGTTCTCCCTTCATTGCTGAAGTATTGTAGCCTATATATAGGCATTGAAGTGCTTAGAATTGAAGCTAAGAAGCCTTTAGTTGCCTTTGTGGAATTCTTGATTTTTTTATATTAAAAACCTTTGAATTGTTGACCAAGTCTTCTTCTCTTCAATGCTCTAGCCTTGCTCTTCAATTCTCTGCAGAAAATCAGAGATTCCTTGGGCGAGTCATGCTTAGATTGTAAGCTAACCATTATCCATTCATTTTTCCTTTTAATTTAATCTTAAAATAAGATAAAATTATGCCAAAAATGGATAAAAATGGTATGGGCCTTGTCTTGGTCGTGGGAGGCCCATAATATTATGGAAATGATGTTTGAATCATGAAAACTTGGCCCCATTTGGAAAAATACATTTTTGAGCAATGTTGATTTCATGCATTTTCCCAAAATTTAGCCAACTTCAACAAGGTGTAAATCCCTCAATTTTTGTCATATGAAGGAGATCTTGCACTTTTTGGAAACCTCAAAGAGTCCTCTAACCAATGTCTTTGGTCTCATGTCAAAATGATTTTTGATGCTCCTTGTGTGCCCTTTTGAAAAAAGTGTCTTTTTGTTGACTTTGAAAATGACCTGTAATGTCTTTGGTCATATTTTTCAAATGGTGAATGCAATGACCATGGGATCAATTGAATTTGAAAGATAATTGAATTTCCTTCAAAATGAGCTTTGGTTTGAATTTTTTGGATGAAGGATGAGAGAGTTATGACCAGTCAAAGTTGAGTTGACTTTTCAGGCAAAAACCCTAATTTTGAATCTTAGGGTTTTGTTGATTTTTGATCTTTCCTTGATGAATTATGATCATCCAATGATCAAATGATGAATCCTTTGACAAAATATGGACTTTGACAAAAAATTTCATTTTTGACTGTCTGTTGACTTTTTTGGTCAAACGGGTCGTCTGTTGACTGTTTGAGCTGCTGACGGTGCGTCTGAGTGAATTGAAGTTTGAAAATTTGTATGATGGTCATTTGAGATATATGGATGTGCATGAAATCCATTTGAGGTCTCAAAAGCTTGTTTCTCCTGTAAAAACAAGAAAACCCTAGTCAGGGACTGTTTGTGTAGGAGACAGTTAAGCGTACCTGATTTTTGTGCAGTGTTGAGTCTCTGCTAATCGCGTGATATTCAGAAGACTTCTAGAATAAAAATCTTGGAATTTTGAATTGTGAAAGATTGATTTGATTGATGGTACAAAACACTGAGAATTGTACTGCCAGCAGTTTGGCTGTCAACTGACTGTTCAGGTATTGACATAGCAGTTAGAATGAAAAATCAACAGTCAAAGTTAATTTTCTTTTTTTTGTTTTTTTTGTTTTTGTTTTATGTGAAAAATGAAAGTTTATTTACATGACTTGTTAACAAAACACAGACATAATAAATAACTAATATTTACTGTATGCGGGCAAAATTACCGATAATAACCCTGAAAATCATTTAATGCACAGAAAAATGAATATTTGACTGGCAGAAAACACAAAAAATATTATCTGAGTAATTAAGCAATATTATGACAAATAGTACAACATTTAATACTGACAGTACAAATATTACATACTATATTGAACAGTACGAATAAACGGTACATTTAAGAAATAAGAAATACGGCAATTTTTAAAAATGACGATTGATAACCCATGCTACAAATAGTAACATGTAGATGATTGGGAGCATAAGCATCCCAGGTCCACAGTGTTCCGGGCTATGCAGACAGAAGAAAGACATGATCACCGTAGCAATGGTGGTGACCATAAGGAAACACGTTTCCCACCGCTTCGCCATTTTGTCGGGGAAGAAGAAAGGATGGATTATGAAGTAGAAATTTGAGAGATGAATTAGAATTTGATGTGAGATTTTTATGAATAAATGAGAGGTATTTATAGAGTGGAAAGAAGGATAGAGACGTTGGGGAATGATGTGATTCCGTACAAAAGGAAAATTTGAGTGGAAGTAAGATTTGAAAGAAAGTGGAGATAGTGTTGGGAAAAAGAGAGATGTAGAGAATAAAGTCAGGATTTGATTTTTGAAAAAGAGATTTGAAAAGATTTTTGAAAATAATGGAATATAGTACAAAAATTAGTGGGAAACAATAGATAATAATAATCTACTTATTACCAGTACAGTTTGAGTTTCCTGATTCTGCGCCTGCAAAAAGATTTAACTCTGTACCAATTGTGTCAGTACTATTTATCTGTAAATAAATAAATAGCATGTGTGAAGTAATAAACAGTATTTGGCGTTTGCGTAAGAATAAATTCAACTGCAAGCCAAATTACTGTATAAGAAAAATTCTAAAAAACTAAGTATTTCATATGTCAGGATATTTGTTGAAATAAAAATCCATGATTATATGAGACTCTTAATTTTCAGATTGGAGCTTTCTTGAAAAAAGATGCGGGCAAATTTTGGGGTATAACAGTTGCCCCTATTCAATCTTCTTAAACCTGAAGAGATTGTCTGAAATCTGAAGGTAGAAGATGATTGAATATTTAGATGCCCTGAAAATTTGCACTTACCTTGATCAGAAGAGATGTTGGAAGTTGCATTTGAATGTCGTCTGCGAAATGTTGTTGGCAGATTGAAACATTACCTGAGATGGGCTTTCAGATGCCACCTGGTAAATGTGTTGATGGTTTGTTCATCAGAATGAATCCATTGATTATATCTTGATGAAGGATTTGAAAGTCTTTGTGTTGACTGTTTCGGAACCGTCCAAGGTTACCGCTTTAAGTCTAGGAGGATGATTGCTACGGAACTTGTCCAAAGTTTTTCCGCTTTAGATTTTGATCATTGTGGAACCATCTGAGGTATCAGCTTTAGATCTTTGATGTTAGATCGTTCTTGAACCGTCTGAGGTATCAACTTTAGATCTGTGATGCTAGATCGTTCTGGAACCGTCTGAGGTATCGACTTTAGATCTGCAATGTTAGATCGTTCTTGAACCATCTAAGGTATCAACTTTAGATCTGTGATGCTAGATCATTCTGGAACCGTCTGAGGTATCGACTTTAGATCTGCAATGTTAGATCGTTCTGGAACTGTCTGAGGTATCGACTTTGATCTGTGATGCTAGATCGTTCTGGAACCGTCTGAGGTATCGACTTTGATCTGCAATGTCTGTTTTTGAGTTGGTAAGTGATCAGAATGAATCTTCGGCTTGATTATATCTGAGAGAACCGTTCATGGAATTCAGGTGAACACTGCATGTGATTGAGAACATCTTTGTTGAAGATATCCGTCTACCTGAAAAATCAAGTTAGTGATATGCAATGTTTATGATGCATGTAAATGTGAGATATTCCCGGAGAAATATGCATGTGATGTTGTGTATAAATATGCGCATGATGCATGATGTATGATGTATGATGTATGATGTATGATGTATGATGTAGGACGTATGATGTATGAATGTGATGTCAAGCTTCTATTTGGGAAAATAAATTTCCGTCAGTCATCTGAATATGACTATATTGTGATCGTTGATGATCTTTTGTCTTGTTTGAGTACCCTCGGCTGGGGAAATTCTTTGAGAACCACGGTACTCTGTTGAAGGATCTTTGACTCTCACTTGGGAATGAAAGGTAGCTGGAAGTTCTGATGCCCTTTCAAATGGGAATGAGGAAGATGCATAATCCTCCGATGCACTATCTGACCAAGTCCGGGTGCGGGGATCACACCTTCTGAAGATAGTAATCTGGAACAACCCTGCTGGGGGATAAGACTTCTTTTGAAGAGAAAATCTTTTTGAGGAATTTGCTGAGAAATGTGTTTCTCTTGGGGATTTTCTTCTGATGGAATGATGTCTAGATAATTGGGACATTTCCTGAATGCTATTCCTGTTTTTCCTGGTAAACATCAATCATATTCAAATGCACATGTTCATTCAAAATTATCATTGGGACGTTTACGTATTCAAAACAGAAAAAGTGAAAATAGTGATTTTTGAGCCTAAGCTGCATTGATTTTTGAAAAAGAGCCATGATAGGTTGATTAGCACAGGGAGACAACAATCCTAGAAGTAGGAAACTGTCATAAAGTTTTGGAAAATATTTATAAAGATAAATAGCTATGTGAAAACAATCCAGTCAAGTTTCAACTCTGCTATTGCCAATCTGTCTTCGAGCATCTCATCCCTCACTTGTTGGAAGAAAGTGATTGGACTGATCGGTGTCTTTGAGGTGTTGAATCTTGATGGTGAGTAGGCAGTTGAACGGAACATAGTTGTATGCTTCATTCCCTAACTTTTGCCTAGGCTGCCCTTTCAGGTTTTCAGCCTACCGGGATAGTATTCGTTTAGTCTCTAATTTTTGCCTGGACCGCCCTTTCGGGTTTTCAATCCACCGAGACGCTCATTTTTTGCCTAAGTTGCCCTTTCAGGTTTTCAACTTAGCGAGCTGTTTTTTTCTTTTTAAGCGAAGTATTTTTTTGACTATGTCAGCATTCACAGGGTGTGGGAAATCCTCGCCATCCATGGTGGTAAGCAACATGGCGCCGCCGGAGAATATTTTCTTGATTATGAATGGTCTCTCGTAGGTGGGAGTCCATTTGCCTCTGGGATCACCTTGTGGTAAGATGATGCGTTTGACAACCAAGCCACCAGTTTGGTATGCTTGACTTTTGACTTTTTTGTTGAAGGCTTTGATCATACGCTTTTGGTATAGCTGACCATGACAAATAGCTGCGAGCCTTTTCTCATCAATCAAGTTTATCTGGTCCAACCGTGTTTGAATCCAATCGTCTTCGTCTAGATTGGCTTCTTTCATAATCCTTAGGGAAGGAATCTGAATTTCAATTGGAAGAACTGCCTCCATGCCATAGACTAAGGAGAATGGAGTTGCCCCTGTTGAAGTACGCGCAGATGTGCGATAACCATGAAGAGCAAAAGGTAACATCTCATGCCAGTCTTTGTAGGTTACTGTCATTTTTTGTATGATTTTCTTGATGTTCTTGTTGGCAGCTTCCACCGCGCCGTTCATCTTTGGTCGATATGGAGAAGAATTATGATGTTTGATCTTGAACTGTGTGCAAAGTTCAGTAATCATTCTGTTGTTTAGATTTGTGCCATTGTCCGTGATAATCCGTTCAGGGATGCCGTACTGACAAATGAGATTGTATTTGATGAACCGGGCCACCACATTCTTGGTAACAGAAGCAAATGAAGCTGCTTCTACCCACTTTGTGAAGTAGTCAATAGCGACCAGGATAAAGCGATGTCCGTTGGAGGCAGTAGGTTTGATTTCTCCAATCATATCAATACCCCACATTGCAAAAGGCCAAGGAGCCGTCAGGACGCTTAATGGAACTGGAGGTACATGTACTTTGTCAGCGTATATCTGGCATTTGTGACATGTTCGGGAGTGATGATGGCAGTCTGTTTCCATGGTAGACCAGTAATAACCTGCTCTCAGGATCTTTTTAGCCATTGTATGTCCACTGGAATGAGTACCGAAGGCACCATTGTGTATTTCTTCCATGATCTGTTCTGCTTCCTTCTTGTTTACACAGCGAAGTAAAGTCGAGTCATGGTTGCGTTTGTATAAGGTTCCATTGCTTAGAAAGAATTTGGCAGCAAATCTCCTTAGAAATTTTCTGTCGTTAATGGATGCCCCTTCAGGGTACTCTTGAGCTTCGAGATATCTTTTTACTTCATGGAACCATGGTTTTTCTTCTGTTCCCTCGGTATTGATCTCATTGCAATAGGATGGTTCATCTTGTTAGAACAAGATTTGTTCTGATCAATTATCTTAGTTTTGATGATAACAATAATATGAATTTTGCTTAAGATAATATGGTACTCTAATCCAATGCAATTTCCTTTTCAGGAAATATATAAAGAGTATGCATAATTCAGCGCTCAGAAGCTTTGTCTCAAGGGTTCAGCATGCAACATCAGAACATGGTCTGGCAAGACATCAGAAGATGGTCGAAGCAGAATCAGAACATGGGTCTATAGAAGCATCAGAAGAACATGAGATCAGAAGCACTGAAGTTCTGATGGTATCACGCACAGAAGCACTTCAAGGTCAGAAGATCAGAAGATGCTTTGCACCAAGCTGTTTGACTCTGATGATATTCAAACGTTGTATTCACAAACATCAGATCAGAAGGAAGTACAAGTGGCAAGCTACGCTGACTGACAAAAGGAACGTTAAAAGCTATTAAAGGCAACGTCAGTAGACACAGCGTGAACAAGGCTCGAGGTAGTTGACAAAAGCGTATAACATTAAATGCGATGCTGTACGGAACACGCAAAGCATTAAATGCACTCAACGGTCATCTTCTCCAACGCCTATAAATATGAAGTTCTGATGAGAAGCAAGGTTAACGATTCTGAACAAAACAACTCATATTAACTTGCTGAAACTCTGTTCTATTCAAAGCTCAGAATCTTCATCCTCATCAAAGCTCACTACATTGCTGTTGTAATATATTAGTGAGATTAAGCTTAAACGTTAAGAGAAATATCACAGTTTGTGATTATAGCTTTTAAGAAGCAATTGTAATACTCTTAGAATTGATTACATTAAGTTGTAAGGAACTAGAGTGATCGTGTGGATCAGAATACTCTAGGAAGTCTTAGAGGTTATCTAAGCAGGTTGTAACTAGAGTGATCGTGTGGATCAGAATACTCTAGAAAGTCTTAGAGGGTATCTAAGCAGTTGTTCCTGGAGTGATCAGTGTGTGATCAGAAGACTCTGGAAGACTTAGTTGCTGACTAAGTGGAGAACCATTGTAATCCGTGCGATTAGTGGATTAAATCCTCAGTTGAGGTAAATCATCTCTGCGGGGGTGGACTGGAGTAGTTTAGTTAACAACGAACCAGGATAAAAATAACTGTGCAATTTATTTTTATCTGTCAAGTTTTTAAAGCTACACTTATTCAAACCCCCCCTTTCTAAGTGTTTTTCTATCCTTCAATTGGCATCAGAGCGCCGGTTCTAAGGTGCAAGCACTTAACCGTGTTTAGAAAAGATTCAGGAAGAGAAAAACGCTTCAGTAAAAGATGGTTGATGAAACTGCAAAGTCTACACCTACATCTGGCACATCTGGCTCTGCTGAGCAACACAACGGTAACAATGGTTATACTAGACCGCCGGTATTTGATGGTGAAAACTTTGAATACTGGAAAGATAAACTGGAAAGTTACTTTCTTGGTCTAGATGGTGATCTATGGGATCTTCTGATGGATGGTTACAAACATCCAGTAAATGCCAGTGGCGTAAAGCTGACAAGGCAAGAAATGAGTGATGATCAGAAGAAGCTTTTCAGGAACCATCATAAATGCAGAACTGTTTTGCTGAATGCTATCTCTCATGCTGAGTATGAGAAGATATCTAACAGGGAAACGGCCTATGACATATATGAGTCCTTGAAAATGACTCATGAAGGAAATGCTCAAGTCAAGGAGACTAAAGCTCTTGCCTTAATCCAGAAGTATGAAGCCTTCAAGATGGAGGATGATGAAGACATTGAAAAGATGTTTTCAAGATTTCAAACTCTTACTGCTGGATTGAGAGTTCTTGACAAGGGATACACAAAGGCTGATCACGTAAAGAAGATCATCAGAAGCTTACCCAGAAGATGGGGTCCTATGGTGACTGCATTTAAGATTGCGAAGAATCTAAATGAAGTCTCTTTGGAAGAGCTGATCAGTGCCCTGAGGAGTCATGAAATTGAACTGGATGCAAACGAGCCTCAAAAGAAAGGTAAGTCTATTGCATTAAAATCCAATATCAAGAAATGCACTAACGCTTTTCAGGCTAGAGAAGAAGATCCTGAAGAATCAGAATCTGAAGAAGAAGATGAACTGTCCTTGATCTCCAGAAGGCTAAATAAACTCTGGAAGAACAAGCAAAGGAAGTTCAGAGGCGTCAGAAGTTCAAAGAAATTTGAACGTGGAGAATCTTCTGATGACAGAAGATTTGACAAGAAGAAGGTCATGTGCTATGAATGCAATGAGCCTGGACACTTCAAGAATGAATGTCCAAAACTTCAGAAGGAAAATCCCAAGAAGAAGTTTCATAAGAAGAAAGGTCTTATGGCAACCTGGGATGAGTCAGAAGATGATTCAGACTCAGAAGATGAGCAGGCTAACTGTGCGCCGATGGCGACAGAAGATGACGGATCAGAATCTACATCAGAATCAGATTCTGAAGAGGTATTTTCTGAACTTACTAGAGATGAGTTAGTTTCCGGTCTAACTGAACTTCTGGAATTCAAGTCTCATATTAGTCTCAAATACAAAGAGCTGAAAAAGCTATTTGAATTTGAAACAAAGAAGCTTGAGTTGGAGAATTCTGAATTAAAAGAAAAACTTTTAAAATTATCCAATAATGTTGGATCTCCTTCTGATTCAGAAAAATCCACTCCTAGTCTAAACCATATTCTGAAAGAATATGATTTAAGTTTCAGGAAGTTCTTATCTAGAAGTATTGGCAGAAGTCAGCTAGCTTCTATGATATATGCTGTGTCTGGAAACAAAAGAGTCGGCATTGGTTTTGAGGGTGAAACCCCATACAAACTTGAACCTGTTGATGAAATGAAATTCACATACAAGCCATTGTATGATCAGTTCAAGTATGGCCACTCCCATGATATTAGGCACACTTCACATGCTCAAAGTTTTCACATAACACACACCAAAAAGCATGTGACACAACCTAGGAAATATCATGAAACTCACATTAAAAATTATCATGCTGTTCCTCCTATTGCTTACAATGTTAAACCCAAGTTCAATCAGAACTTGAGAAAATCTAACAAGAAAGGACCCAAGAAAATGTGGGTACCTAAGGATAAGATTATTCCTATTGCAGATATCCTTGGCTGCAAAAAGGACAAAGCACAACATGTCGTGGTACCTGGACTCTGGATGCTCACGACACATGACAGGAAGAAGGTCTATGTTCCAAGACCTGGTGCTTAAGTCTGGAGGGGAAGTCAAGTTTGGAGGAGATCAGAAGGGCAAGATAATTGGCTCTGGAACTATAAAGTCTGGTAACTCTCCTTCCATTTCTAATGTACTTCTTGTAGAAGGATTAACACATAACCTCTTATCTATCAGTCAATTGAGTGACAATGGTTATGATATAATCTTTAATCAAAAGTCTTGCAAGGCTGTAAATCATAAGGATGGCTCAATCCTATTTACAGGCAAGAGGAAGAACAACATTTATAAGACAGATCTGCAAGATCTTATGAGTCAGAAGGTGACTTGTCTTATGTCTGTTTCTGAAGAGCAGTGGGTCTGGCACAGAAGATTAGGTCATGCTAGTTTGAGAAAGATTTCTCAGATTAACAAACTGGATCTTGTTAGAGGACTCCCTAATCTGAAATTCAAATCAGATGCTCTTTGTGAAGCATGTCAGAAGGGCAAGTTCTCCAAACCTGCATTCAAGTCCAAGAATGTTGTTTCTACCTCAAGGCCATTAGAACTCTTGCACATTGATCTGTTTGGCCCAGTCAAAACAGCATCTGTCAGAGGGAAGAAATATGGATTAGTCATCGTAGATGATTATAGCCGCTGGACGTGGGTAAAATTCTTGAAACACAAGGATGAGTCTCATTCAGTGTTCTTTGATTTCTGCATTCAGATTCAATCTGAAAAAGAGTGTAAAATCATAAAGGTCAGAAGTGATCATGGTGGTGAATTTGAGAACAGATCCTTTGAAGAATTCTTCAAAGAAAATGGTATTGCCCATGATTTCTCTTGTCCTAGAACTCCACAGCAAAATGGAGTTGTAGAACGAAAGAATAGGACTCTGCAAGAAATGGCCAGAACCATGATCAATGAAACCAATATGGCTAAGCATTTCTGGGCAGAAGCAATAAACACTGCATGCTATATTCAGAATAGAATCTCTATCAGACCTATTCTAAATAAGACTCCTTATGAATTGTGGAAGAATAAAAAGCCCAACATTTCATATTTCCATCCTTTTGGATGTGTATGTTTTATTCTGAACACTAAAGATCATCTTGGTAAGTTTGATTCCAAAGCACAAAAATGTTTCCTTCTTGGATATTCTGAACGCTCAAAAGGCTACAGAGTATACAATACTGAAACATTGATTGTAGAAGAATCAATCAATATCAGGTTTGATGATAAGCTTGGTTCTGAAAAACCAAAGCAGTTTGATAATTTTGCAGATTGTGATATTGATATATCAGAAGTTGTTGAGCCAAGAAGCAACGCATCAGAAGCAGAGCTTTTCAGAAGCAAAGAATCTGAAGATCAAGTATCAGCTTCTCTGGAGAATCTAAGCATTTCTGAAGAACCATCTGTCAGAAGATCATCCAGACTCATCTCTGGTCATTCAGAAGATGTCATTCTTGGAAAGAAGGATGATCCAATCAGAACAAGAGCATTCCTTAAGAACAATGCAGACTGTCAATTAGGCCTTGTATCTTTGATCGAGCCAACTTCTGTTGATCATGCTCTAGAAGATCCAGACTGGATAATTGCTATGCAAGAAGAACTGAATCAGTTTACAAGGAATGATGTTTGGGATCTTGTTCCTAGACCAGATGGATTCAATATAATCGGTACAAAATGGGTCTTCAGAAACAAGCCCAGAATGAGAAGATGAGAAGTTCTTATGTATGGGTATCTTCTGAAATGAAATCTTTTTTAAGAAGTTCTGATTGAAATCAATTAGAAATTGTGATTCAGTTATTACTAACGTTTCATTGTCTAAGTTGATTCAGAATCTCTTCAAAAGCAAAACAGCTGTAACTGGCTATCCAGATGGTAAACACGTGTTCACTATTCCTGGACAAGCGTGCGTGCAGTTGAGGGGACGTCTACTTAGGTAACTGTGCAAATCACGTCTTTTGTCATTATTATCTCTCCTCACGTCACGTAACATTAAATGCTTTTCATCATTTACTCTCTTTCAGTTTTCTTTTTATACTCTTCAAACGCTTCTCCTTCCCTCTTATATTTTCTCTATTACACTCTGTCTTTGTTTTCCTTCTCTATCTTTTTGCATTCATATCAAACCCTAGCTATTCATTATCTACAAATCCATCATGAACTCTTCATCAAGCCCAGGAAACCATGAAAATGATCAAAACAAAAAGAGAAAAGCTGTTGAAACATCTTCTTCCAAACCCAAAAAGATAAAGATCACCTATGACCCTCTAAAGGTGAATCCATTCGAAGCAAAGTTATCTGGAAACTATTCTAGACGTGTGTTTCAACCCCCTGGTGAAAGCCCTCCATCATCTCCATCTTCTTCCTCATCTTTTTACCTTCAAGACTCAACTTCCTCCTCATCTAACCTTTCCTCTCCCTCAACCCATTACAAAGAAATCTCTTCATTTTCACCTGCTGAGAATGTTGTCTCTGATAAAGATTGTGGAAGATCTGCATCAGAATCAAGTCTCCCTGACCCCTCGCCTGGAAGCCCAAGAAGCAGTCAATGATGCGTTTCACTCCTTCATGGCAAGGAAAACTGCAACTAATGACAGGGTTCAAGACATGCTGGCACAGATTTTGTCTTAGCTAGGGTCTTAGTCTTTGGTCTTAGTAGTTTTCTTTCCTTGTTGCATCTGCTTGTTAAACATCTTCTTTTGTAATCTTTCTTGTTGAAAATCAATGAAAAGTTATTTGTGTTTCTTTCCTTTTGTCTCTTGCTTTGCATCTGAATCTCTTATGCTTTTTTGATGATATGACAAAAAGGGGGAGAAATATGTGATAAATGATTTGATTTAATCAGTTGTTTTTACTAACAAGAACTGCAAGTTCTATATGGTTTAAGTGTTTTGCAGGTATAAAGAAGTGAAGAAAATCTTCAAAGCAAACACAAGAAGCAAAACCATAAGAAGTGTTATTCTGTAAAAAGAATAAGCTCATGGAAACTGAAGCAAGCTGAGTGCTGTCAAGCTTCAGAAATCAGAAGCAAGAAAGAAGAATGAATCAGAAGCACTGATAATAGAATTTGATCCATATTTGTCTATTTGCTCTGAAAAAATTCTATTTGCTCTGATACATTATTTTAGCCTATATGGCTCTGATACATATCATGTGTTCGAATATACATTTTATGTTCTGACTCGTTCATGCTGACTTTTGTCGTTTAGTTTTTGTTCTGTAACATTTCAGGATGTAGAGATGCTCTGATGATGCTCTGGTACATTCAACAATGTTCTGATACAAATCTAGCATGAAGTGATGTTGGTAGAAATTCAAAGCTCTGAAGCTATCCGAGGGAAGCAGAAATCAGAAGCTGTGAATGTTCTGAAGATCAAAGAAATTCGAGTTCTGAAGCTGTCCTAAATGGAAGCAGAAATCAGAAGCTGTGAATGTTCTGAAGATCAAAGAAATTCAAGTTCTGAAGCTGTCCTAGATGGAAGCAGGAATCAGAAGCTGTGAGTGTTCTAGGGATCTAAAGAAATTCTAGTTCTGAAGCTGTCCAATGGAAGCAGAAGTCAGAAGCTATGAATTCTCTGAAGACAGAAGCTTATGTGATCGTCTCTACCGAAATAATCAGGGAAGTCTTTTATTAAAGTTCTTCGAGTATTTATTTCAAGGGGAGATTATTTATCTCAGGGGGAGATTGTTAATCTCAGGGGGAGACATATTCATATGCTATAGCTGTGTAATTTGTCTTTTGCCGTCTGCTCTTTCTGATCGCAAATTCATATCATTTATATATGTTTTTGTCATCATCAAAAAGGGGGAGATTGTTAGAACAAGATTTGTTCTGATCAATTATCTTAGTTTTGATGATAACAATAATATGAATTTTGCTTAAGATAATATGGTACTCTAATCCAATGCAATTTCCTTTTCAGGAAATATATAAAGAGTATGCATAATTCAGCGCTCAGAAGCTTTGTCTCAAGGGTTCAGCATGCAACATCAGAACATGGTCTGGCAAGACATCAGAAGATGGTCGAAGCAGAATCAGAACATGGGTCTATAGAAGCATCAGAAGAACATGAGATCAGAAGCACTGAAGTTCTGATGGTATCACGCACAGAAGCACTTCAAGGTCAGAAGATCAGAAGATGCTTTGCACCAAGCTGTTTGACTCTGATGATATTCAAACGTTGTATTCACAAACATCAGATCAGAAGGAAGTACAAGTGGCAAGCTACGCTGACTGACAAAAGGAACGTTAAAAGCTATTAAAGGCAACGTCAGTAGACACAGCGTGAACAAGGCTCGAGGTAGTTGACAAAAGCGTATAACATTAAATGCGATGCTGTACGGAACACGCAAAGCATTAAATGCACTCAACGGTCATCTTCTCCAACGCCTATAAATATGAAGTTCTGATGAGAAGCAAGGTTAACGATTCTGAACAAAACAACTCATATTAACTTGCTGAAACTCTGTTCTATTCAAAGCTCAGAATCTTCATCCTCATCAAAGCTCACTACATTGCTGTTGTAATATATTAGTGAGATTAAGCTTAAACGTTAAGAGAAATATCACAGTTTGTGATTATAGCTTTTAAGAAGCAATTGTAATACTCTTAGAATTGATTACATTAAGTTGTAAGGAACTAGAGTGATCGTGTGGATCAGAATACTCTAGGAAGTCTTAGAGGTTATCTAAGCAGGTTGTAACTAGAGTGATCGTGTGGATCAGAATACTCTAGAAAGTCTTAGAGGGTATCTAAGCAGTTGTTCCTGGAGTGATCAGTGTGTGATCAGAAGACTCTGGAAGACTTAGTTGCTGACTAAGTGGAGAACCATTGTAATCCGTGCGATTAGTGGATTAAATCCTCAGTTGAGGTAAATCATCTCTGCGGGGGTGGACTGGAGTAGTTTAGTTAACAACGAACCAGGATAAAAATAACTGTGCAATTTATTTTTATCTGTCAAGTTTTTAAAGCTACACTTATTCAAACCCCCCCCTTTCTAAGTGTTTTTCTATCCTTCACATCTTGCCTGTAAATGGTGATCATAGGCGCCTCGTTGTCCCACCGGACTTTGAACATGGATGACATGGTAGCTAAAGCATCAGCTAGTTGATTTTCCTCGCGTGGGATGTGTTCGAAAGTGATTTCTTCGAAGTAAGGAATCAAACTCAGCACATATTCTTTGTAAGGAATTAGATTCGGGTGCTTCGTGTCCCATTCCCCTTTGACTTGGTAGATTACCAAGGCCGAGTCTCCGTAGACTTCCAGGAATTTGATTCTTAGATCGATTGCAGCTTTAAGACCCAGAATACATGCTTCGTATTCGGCTATATTGTTAGTGCAATTGAAGCATAACCTGGCAGTGAATGGTGTATGACCTCCTGCGGGGGAAATGATCACAGCTCCAATGCCATTGCCAAGTGCATTAGAAGCTCCGTCAAAAACCATAGTCCACCGGGATCCTAGCTCGGGTCCTCCTTCTGGTCCTGGTTGTTTGTAGTCATTGACTAGCATAATGTCTTCGTCAGGGAAGTCAAAGTTCAATGCTTGATAATCATCCACTGCTTGATGAGCTAGATGATCAGCTACCACACTTCCTTTGATTGCTTTTTGTGAAGTGTATTGAATGTCATATTCTGTTAAGATCATTTGCCATCTCGCTATTCTTCCAGAGAGAGCAGGTTTTTCGAACACGTATTTGATGGGATCCATCTTGGAGATTAGGAAAGTGGTGTGATTTAGCATGTACTGTCTTAGTCGGCGAGCCGCCCAAGCTAAGGCACAACAAGTTTTTTCGAGTAGTGAGTATCTTGTTTCACAATCGGTAAACTTTTTGCTAAGATAGTAGATTGCGTGCTCCTTTCGGCCGGATTCGTCATGTTGTCCTAGTACACACCCCATTGAGTCTTCTAACACAGTTAGGTACATTATCAGAGGTCTGCCTTCCACAGGTGGCAACAAGATTGGAGGTTTTTGGAGATATTCTTTGATTTTGTCAAAGGCTAACTGGCATTTGTCATTCCACCTTTCCACTTGATCTTTCTTCAACAGTTTGAAGATCGGCACACAAGTAGTAGTCATGTGGGCAATAAATCGGGCGATGTAATTTAGACGTCCCAAGAATCCTCTGACTTGTTTCTCGGTACGAGGTATAGGCATTTCTTGAATGGCTTTAACCTTGGCGGGATCAACCTCAATACCTTTGCTGCTGACGATGAAACCTAAGAGTTTGCCGGATCTTACTCCAAAGGTACACTTATTTGGGTTCAGTCGCAACTTGTATTTCTTGAGTCTGTCAAACAACTTGTGTAAATGACCCAAATGTTCTTCCTCAGTGTTGGATTTTGCAATCATGTCATCGACACAAGATAACCAAAACAACCTGTCACACCATACCAGAGAATAACTTGCAGCGGACACAAGATAACCAAAACACAATAAAACAAGCTAATACAAACATACAACATACATCACCAGTATGCACACACTGCTTAGACAAAAACAGACAGACAGCCACAAGAGTAGCACAAGCACAAACAGATCAATACAAAAATATGCAAATTAGAATTGTTGATCACACACAACCACCATTCTTGTTGTTTTGGGATGACATATATTACTTCTCCCCCTGTTTGGCCATAAAAGTTGCCAAATCCAACAGAAGTGTCTTCTCCACCTGAATTTTTTAATATTTTTTGTTGTTGACTTTATGGTTCTTCAAGGATACAGAGTCCCAACTTGCTTTGCAAGTTCTCAAACTGCTCGTCACTCTTGTTAGGATCATCTCTAATCTGCATCATGTGTACCATTCGCATACTTGCATCACTCAGGGTTCTTACAGGGTTAGTCCCTTCTGTATGAGTGTGTGGACAAGGTATTGTTTCAAGTGAGATGAACCGAGATTGTTGAGGAATCTCAACATTGTGAGTTAGCTCTAAACCTGTTTCTGAGGGAAAATTCCACTATGTGATCACACTAGTGCTATTGTGGTGGGATGTCAGCTGAGAGTCCCCCTGGATATCTAGCTTGTTGGCAATATCTAGATCAATAGTTGACTTTTGCACGAGGTTCCATTTGTCATCCACCTTTTTTGATGTAGTATGGCATGGTTACGACATTCCACTCTATATTTTGGTGAGATACACCAAGGTGTGTCCAGCTTAATCTAAACCAGTTCAACAGATTTGTAGGAATCATACCTGTCATTAGCTTAGCATCTTTAGTTGTGATTATAAGAATCCTGCTCTCCTTGCTTTCTTGATATTTCAAGTGTGGCTGTGAGTCTAGTGCTCTTTCCATACAGAATCTTGAGACTTGGTCTATCTCTAGAATCTTCTTTCTCAGGGGATCCTGACTATTGATGGATACCTTCCTTGGGACAGTATTTGGAGCAGTGATTTCCCTTTTAATGATTCTTTGAATATTTACTGAAGAACATTCATCAATCCCGGATGCTTTGTTTGTCTCAATTTGCACAATTGAGCTCTCAACAAATTTTGATGTTAAAACATCTGTATTGACATTGACATGATCTGCTGAGTGAGTCAACTCACTTCCTTCTACAATATCCTTCATGACTGTTTTGTTCTTGTCTGTAACTGAGAAACCCACATCCTTTTTGTGATGTTTGTTTTGCCTGGATTTCCTTTTTCTGGAGTTTCCTGCTTTCTTTACAGCCTTCTCTTCGGCTATAATATGGCTTGAGTGATTAGCTTTCACCCACGGCTTTTGTTGCGATGGCTTCTCTTTAGTCAGGTTTTCCTGTTGAGGTGTACTTCTATAGGAAGATTCCTGAGTTTCAGGGCAAGAGAATCTCAAGTGGCCTAACTTACCACATTGATAGCACCTTTTGTCTGAGATAAGAGTGTGTCGAGCCTCTTGTTTTGCCTTCTTTCCCTTCTTTGTGTCTTGCACCTCTCCTTCTAGATCAACAATGTTCATCACGAATTTTACTCTTTCTTCTTGTAACAGAGCATAAGCATTTTCATACATCGTCAATCTCTTGCTCAATTCTCCATTTAGTACACACACCTCAGAGTATCCGGCAGCTAGTTCTTCGCTGGTGACTTCTTCAATGTAGATCTCATCATCAGACTCATCCGTTTCTTCTATCAGGATTCTTGTTCTGGGAATAGGAGCTTCCGATTTGATGGTTCTTTCTTGATCTTTTTCTTCATTTTTTCTTTTGGTCATGGGATAAGTAGTTAGTGACTTGGAATATTTTGGCTCCCATAGATAACAATTATTTTCAGATCTGACTCCTTTCATGACTTCTTCATTTTCTTTGTTGGTAACAATGCACTCTTCTTTAGTGAATTTGACATACATTCCTTCATCACACAGTTGGCTGATGCTTATAAGGTTTGTGGCCAGTCCTTGTACAAGTAAAACATTATGTAGGTTAGGAACACTTTGGCCTTCTATCATGCCAACACCTTTGATTTCTCTTACATCTCCATCACCAAGAGTCACATAGTTGGATCCCTTAGGTTTGAGGTTTACTAGTGAGTTCGTGCTTCCAGTCATATGGTTTGAACAGCCACTGTCAAGGTACCAATCTTCTTTTGTGGGCATTCTTAGAGCGGTGTGTGCTATTAGAGTAACATTCTTAGCTATCCCAGATTACTTCCTGTTACAAGTATCATGATCAAGTTTGACTTGTTGAGTTTGGTCTGGATATCCAAATAGTCTGAAACATAACGACTTTATGTGACCAAATCTTCCACAGTGATGACACCTCCATTTCTGGAACCTTTTCTTTGAGTACCTCCTTCTTATGTTTCCTTGATGTTGTGACATTTGGATTGACATCTGGTTAGTCACACAAGTCTTGGATTCTGTTCTCCTGAGTCCCGAGATTAATTCCTATTTAGCCACAAATCCCCCTCCAGACATGTCTTCTGTTCTTTGTCCAGATTCCAGAATTTCTTCTAGAGTATCAGATCCATTGCTCAGCATTTTGAATGACTTGGTCATTTGATCAAGTTTGTGGTTCAACATGCTTACTTCACTACTGAGTGAGTCTATGGTTACAAGATGCTTGTTCTTCTCAGTTTCTAGCTCTCTTATGATTATCTCTTGCTTCTCCACTTGTTTGCACACTTCAGCATTCTCCCTACACAACTTCATGTACGAGGCAGCGAGTTCATCAAAGGTTAGCTCATCATCACTGGAATCATCATCAGATTCATAGATTCTTGTTGAAACCGTGACATGTTTTGCAGTTTCTTTTTCTAAATCTGAGTCTTCGTCAGACCAAGTAACAGTCAGTCCTTTCTCTTGCTCCTTGTGGTAGGTAGGACATTCTGCTCTAATGTGTCAGAATCCTTCACATCCATGACACTGAACCCCTTTCCCTAGATAGGGCTTCTCCTCAGCTTTGAACCTTTTGCTTGAGTCATATGTCTGACTGATGCCATAGGAAGTGTTCTTGACATTGGGTCTGGACTTCTGATCAACTCTTTTAATAAGTCTGTTGAATTGTTTTCCAAGCATGGCTATGGCATCTGATAAATTCTCATCACTTTCACCATTGCTTTCTTTTGAATTATCACTTGTGTTGGTGACAAACGCGATGCTTTTGTTCTTTTTTTCAACAGGCTCACAGATGCTTGACTCAAAGCTTTGGAGAGAACCAATAAGTTCGTCCAGCTTCATGATGTTGATGTCTTGAGCTTCCTCTATGGCAGTTACCTTCATATCAAATCGCTTAGGCAGTGATCTGAGGATCTTCCTTACCAGTTTTTCTTCAGTCATTTTTTCTCCTAAGGCTGCTGAGTTGTTTGAAATCTCGCGGACATTCATGTAAAACGCATAAATGGTTTCATCCTCTTTCATCTTGAGATTTTCAAACTTGGTGGTAAGTATTTGAAGTCTCAACATCTTTACCTTGGACGTGCCTTCATGTGCTGTTTTGAGAATATCCCAAGCTTCTTTAGCCAGCTCACAGTGTTGTACAAGTCTGAAAATGTTCTTGTCAATACCATTGAATAGGGCACTTAGGGCCTTGGAATTTCCCAAAGCTAACTCTTCTTCAGATTTGCTCCATTGAGTTTCATGAATTAGAACAGTGGTTCCATCTTCCAGAATTTTCTCAGGATGTTTCCATCCACTTCCAACAGCTCTCCGGGCCTTGCTGTTCACTGACTTAATGACTGCTACCATACGAGGTTTCCAGTAGTCATAGTTAGAGCCATCCAGGATAGGTGATCTGTTTCCAAACACTAACAGTTCCTTCTCCATAGTACCAGAATTTTGTTATCCCTGGATCCCACCCAGATGTAAACAGGCAGGGTGCCTGCTCTGATGCCAATTGAAAATTCTAGTAACACACGCTTGATGTCAAACTGGATGTTATGACATCCACAATTATGCAACACAGACAGTAATAACAAAACAGCATAATAACAATAAAGTACACACATAATTGTTTACCCAGTTCGGTTCAAACAACCTACTCTGGGGGCTACCAAGCCAGGGATGAAGTCCACTATCAGTAGTATCAATTCAATGCTAAACTCCTCCGTTTACAACTTCTCACTTAATCACTACCCAGTGACCCTTCTACCTAGGTTCTACCTAGATATGGAATATCTCCATTCCACTCCCCCTCAATCACAGCAGTGATTACACATAAACACAAACAATTACAGATAGAAGACAATCTTCAAAAACACACCTTGATCTGCTTAAAAGCTTCAATCAAGAGACACACACTCGTGCTTAAAAGCTTAGAGTGACATTACACAAATACAAACTAATTCCAACGCAATCATCAAATTCAATTGCTTGGATCACACGAGAAGTAACAGAACAATAGTTCTTCACAATACAAAATATTCTGTCTGCGTTCCAAACTAGGATTGCAGTCCTTTTTATATGCAGTCTTGGGCCTTAGGCTTTTTAAGAAACACATTAGGGTTAACAAAGTTAACCTAATTCACACGCCAACTGTCTATTACAAAATGTGCTGTCAGCAGGAACTTCTGGACGGAATATGCATCACTCAATAAAATGTTTCCTAAACTGATAATTAGGATAAAACTGGAAACACATTTAATAAAAAATAACAGCTCCTGCTGTCACACACGGATGTCATGACATCGATCATGACATTCACTACAAAAACTGTATTAGCTTCACACAAATGCAACCTGCGTAAAACAATATCAACCAGGTATGTTTTACCAATAATGCAGCCAACATGAAAACACCTTCTATCTCCCCCTTTGGTAAATTTTGGGCTAAAACAACCTGTCACACCATACCAGAGAATAACTTGCAGCGGACACAAGATAACCAAAACACAATAAAACAAGCTAATACAAATATACAACATACATCACCAGTATGCACACAGTGCTTAGACAAAAACAGACAGACAGCCACAAGAGTAGCACAAGCACAAACAGATCAATACAAAAATATGCAAATTAGAATTGTTGATCACACACAACCACCATTCTTGTTGTTTTGGGGTGACATATATTACTTCTCCCCCTGTTTGGCCACAAAAGTTGCCAAATCCAACAGAAGTGTCTTCTCCACCTGTATTTTTTAATATTTTGTTGTTGTTGACTTTATGGTTCTTCAAGGATGCAGAGTCCCAACTTGCTTTGCAAGTTCTCAAACTGCTCGTCACTCTTGTTAGGATCATCTCTAATCTGCATCATGTGTACCATTCGCATACCTGCATCATTCAGGGTTCTTACATGGTTAGTCCCTTTTGTATGAGTGTGTGGACAAGGTATTGTTTCAAGTGAGATGAACCGAGATTGTTGAGGAATCTCAACATTGTGAGTTAGCTCTAAACCTGTTTCTGAGGGAAAATTCCACTCTGTGATCACACTAGTGCTATTGTGGTGGGATGTCAGCTGAGAGTCCCCCTGGATATCTAGCTTGTTGGCAATATCTAGATCAATAGTTAACTTTTGCACGAGGTTCCATTTGTCCTCCACCTTTTTTTTGATGTAGTATGGCATGGTTACGACATTCCACTCTATATTTTGGTGAGATACACCAAGGTGTGTCCAGCTTAATTTAAACCAGTTCAACAGATTTGTAGGAATCATACCTGTCATTAGCTTAGCATCTTTAGGTGTGATTATAAGAACCCTGCTCTCCTTGCTTTCTTGATCTTTCAAGTGTGGCTGTGATTCTAGTGCTCTTTCCATCCATAATTTTGAGACTTGGTCTATCTCTAGAATCTTCTTTCTCAGGGGATCCTGACTATTGACGGATACCTTCCTTGGGACAGTATTTGGAGCAGTGATTTCCCTTTGAATGATTCTTTGAATATTTACTGAAGAACATTCATCAATCCCGAATGCTTTGTTTGTCTCAATTTGCACAATTGAGCTCTCAACAAATTTTGATGTTAAAACATTTGTATTGACATTGACATGATCTGCTGAGTGAGTCAACTCACTTCCTTCTACAATATCCTTCATGATTGTTTTGTTCTTGTCTGTAACTGAGAAACCCACATCCTTTTTGTGATGTTTGTTTTGCCTGGATTTCCTTTTTCTGGAGTTTCCTGCTTTCTTTACAGCCTTCTCTTCGGCTATATGATGGCTTGAGGGATTATCTTTCACCCACGGCTTTTGTTGCGATGGCTTCTCTTTAGTCAGGTTTTCCTGTTGAGGTGTACTTCTATAGGAAGATTTCTGAGTTTCAGGGTAAGAGAATCTCAGGTGACCTAACTTACCACATTGATAGCACCTTTTGTCTCAGATAAGAGTGTGTTGAGCCTCTTGTTTTGCCTTCTTTCCCTTCTTTGTGTCTTGTACCTCTCCTTTTAGATCAACAATGTTCATCATGAGTTTTACTCTTTATTCTTGTAACAGAGCATAAGCATTTTCATACATTGTCAATCTCTTGCTCAATTCTCCATTTAGTACACACATCTCAGAGTATCCAGCAGCTAGTTCTTCGCTGGTGAGTTCTTCAATGTAGATCTCATCATCAGACTCATCCGTTTCTTCTATCAGGATTCTTGTTCTGGGAATAGGAGCTTCCGATTTGATGGTTCTTTCTTGATCTTTTTCTTCATTTTTTCTTTTGGTCATGGGATAAGTAGTTAGTGACTTGGAATATTTTTGCTCCCATAGATAACAATTATTTTCAGATCTGACTCCTTCATGACTTCTCCATTTTCTTTGTTGGTAACAATGCATTCTTCTTTAGTGAATTTGACATACATTCCTTCATCACACAGTTGGCTGATGCTTATAAGGTTTGTGGCCAATCCTTGTACAAGTAGAACATTATGTAGGTTAGGAACACTTTGACCTTCTATCATGCCAACACCTTTGATTTCTCTTACATCTCCATCACCAAGAATCACATAGTTGGACCCCTCAAGTTTGAGGTTTACTAGTGAGTTCGTGCTTCGAGTCATATGGTTTGAACAGCCACTGTCTAGGTACCAATCTTCTTTGGTGGGCATTCTTAGAGCGGTGTGTGCTATTAGAGCAACATTCTTAGCTATCCCAGATTGCTTCCTGTTACAAGTATCATGATCAAGTTTGACTTGTTGAGTTTGGTCTGGATATCCAAATAGTCTGAAACATAACGGCTTTATGTGACCAAATCTTCCACAATGATGACACCTCCATTTCTGGAACCTTTTCTGTGAGTACCTCATTCTTATGTTTCCTTGATGTTGTGACATTTGGATTGACATCTGGTTAGTCACAATTGTCTTGGATTCTGTTCTCCTGAATCCAGAGATTAATTCCTATTTAGCCACAAATCCCACTCCAGACATGTCTTCTGTTCTTTGTCTAGATTCCAGAATTTCTTCTAGAGTATCAGATCCATTGCTCAGCATTTTGAATGACTTGGTCATTTGATCAAGTTTGTGGTTCAACATGCTTACTTCACTACTGAGGGAGTCTATGGTTGCAAGATGTTTGTTCTTCTCAGTTTCTAGCTCTCTTATGATTATCTCTTGCTTCTCCACTTGTTTGCACACTTCAGCATTCTCCCTACACAACTTCTTGTACGAGGCAGCGAGTTCATCAAAGGTTAGCTCATCATCATTGGAAACATCATCAGATTCATAGATTCTTGTTGAAACTGTGACATGTTTTGCAGTTTCTTTTTCTGAATCTGAGTCTTTGTCAGACCAAGTAACATTCAGTCCTTTCTTTTGCTCCTTGTGGTAGGTAGGACATTCAACTCTAATGTGTCGGAATCCTTCACATCCATGACACTGAACCCCTTTCCCTAGATAGGGATTCTCCTCAGCTTTGAACCTTTAGCCTGATTCATATGTCTGAATGATGTCATAGGAAGTGTTCTTGACATTGGGTCTGGACTTCTGATCAACTCTTTTAATAAGTCTGTTGAATTGTTTTCCAAGCATGGCTATGGCATCTCATAAATTCTCATCACTTTCACCATTGCTTTCTTTTGAATTATCACCTGTGTTGGTGACAAACGCGATGCTTTTGTTCTTCTTTTCAACAGGCTCACAGATGCTTGACTCAAAGGTTTGGAGGGAACCAATAAGTTCGTCCCGCTTCATGATGCTGATGTCTTGAGCTTCCTCTATGGCAGTTACCTTCATATCAAATCGCTTAGGCCGTGATCTGAGGATCTTCCTTACCAGTTTTTCTTCAGTCGTTTTTTCTCCTAAGGCTTCTGAGTTGTTTGAAATCTCGCGGACATTCATGTAAAACGCATAAATGGTTTCATCCTCTTTCATCTTGAGATTTTCAAACTTGGTGATAAGCATTTGAAGTCTCGACATCTTTACCTTGGACGTGCCTTCTTGTGATGTTTTGAGAATATCCCAAGCTTCTTTAGCCAGCTCACAGTGTTGTACAAGTCTGAAAATGTTCTTGTCAATACCATTGAATAGTGCACTTAGGGCCTTGGAATTTCCCAAAGCTATCTCTTCTTCATATTTGCTCCATTGAGTTCCAGGAATTAGAACAGTGGTTCCATCTTCCAGAATTTTGTCAGGATGTTTCCATCCACTTTCAATAGCTCTTCGGGCCTTGCTGTCCACTGACTTAATGACTGCTACCATACGAGGTTTCCGGTAGTCATAGTTAGAGTCATCCAGGATAGGTGGTCTGTTTCCAAACACTAACAGTTCCTTCTCCATAGTACCAGAATTTTGTTATCCCTAGATCTCACCCAGATGTAAACAGGCAGGGTGCGTGCTCTGATGCCAATTGAAAATTCTAGTAACACACGCTCGATGTCAAACTGGATACTATGACATCCACAATTATGCAGCACAGACAGTAATAACAAAACAGCATAATAACAATAAAGTACACACATAATTGTTTACCCAGTTCGGTTCAAACAACCTACTCTGAGGGCTACCAAGCCAGGGATGAAGTCCACTATCAGTAGTATAAATTCAAAGCTAAACTCCCCCGTTTACAACTTCTCACTTAATCACTACCCAATGACCCTTCTACCTAGGTTCTACCTAGATATGGAATATCTCCATCCCACTCCCCCTCAATCACATCAGTGATTACACATGAACATAAACAATTACAGATAGAAGACAATCTTCAAAAACACACCTTGATCTGCTTAAAAGCTTCAATCAAGAGACACACACTCGTGCTTAAAAGCTTAGAGTGACATTACACAAATACAAACTAATTCCAACGCAATCATCAAATTCAATTGCATGGATCACACGAGAAGTAACAGAACAATAGTTCTTCACAATACAAAATCTTTTGTCTGCGTTCCAAACTAGGATTGCAGTCCTTTTTATATGCAGTCTTGGGCCTTAGGCTTTTTAAGAAACACATTAGGGTTAACAAAGTTAACCTAATTCACACGCCAACTGTCTATTACAAAATGTGTTGTCAGCAGGATCTTCTGGACGGAATATGCAGCACTCAATAAAATGTTTCCTAAACTGATAATTAGGATAAAACTGGAAACACATTTAATAAACAATAACAGCTCCTGTTGTCACACACGGATGTCATGACATCGATCATGACATTCACTACAAAAACTGTATTAGCTTCACACAAATGCAACCTGCATAAAACAATATCAACCATGTATGTTTTACCAATAATGCAGCCAACATGAAAACACCTTCAATCTCCCCCTTTGCCAAATTTTGGGCTAAAACAACCTGTCACACCGTACCAGAGAATAACTTACAGCGGACACAAGATAACCAAAACACAATAAAACAAGCTAATACAAACATACAACATATATCACCAGTATGCACACAGTGCTTAGACAAAAACAGACAGACAACCACAAGAGTAGCACAAGCACAAATAGATCAATACAAAAATATGCAAATTAGAATTGTTGATCACACACAACCACCATTCTTGGTTTTTTGGGGTGACATATATTACTTCTCCCCCTGTTTGGCCACAAAAGTTGCCAAATCCAACAGAAGTGTCTTCTCCACCTGTATTTTTTAATATTTTTTTGTTGTTGACTTTATGGTTCTTCAAGGATGCAGAGTCCCAACTTGCTTTGCAAGTTCTCAAACTGCTAGCCTTGGAATTTCCCAAAGCTATCTCTTCTTCATATTTGCTCCATTGAGTTCCAGGAATTAGAACAGTGGTTCCATCTTCCAGAATTTTCTCAGGATGTTTCCATCCACTTTCAACAGCTCTCCGGGCCTTGCTGTCCACTGACTTAATGACTGCTACCATACGAGGTTTCCAGTAGTCATAGTTAGAGCCATCTAGGATAGGTGGTCTATTTCCAAACATTAACAGTTCCTTCTCCATAGTACCAGAATTTTGTTATCCCTAGATCTCACCCAGATGTAAACAGGTAGGGTGCCTGCTCTGATGCCAATTGAAAATTCTAGTAACACATGCTCGATGTTAAACTGGATGTTATGACATCCACAATTATGCAGCACAGACAGTAATAACAAAACAGCATAATAACAATAAAGTACACACATAATTGTTTACCTAGTTCGGCTCAAAAAACCTACTCTGGGGGCTACCAAGCCAGGGATGAAGTCCACTATCAGTAGTATCAATTCAAAGCTAAACTCCCCCGTTTACAACTTCTCACTTAATCACTACCCAATGACCCTTCTACCTAGGTTCTACCTAGATATGGAATATCTCCATTCCACTCCCCCTCAATCACAGCAGTGATTACACATAAACACAAACAATTACAGATAGAAGACAATCTTCAAAAACACACCTTGATCTGCTTAAAAGCTTCATTCAAGAGACACACACTCGTGCTGTAACACCCCACACATATATGTCTAGAATAATATGCATAAAGTATTAAATATGGTTCATAAGACAACAATTACATAATGTTTGCAGCGGAGATAGAAGTACACTGTCGTGCACTCGGTTTTTTACTACCTCTCGTGTGAGAGATACGAACTGACTCTTCTTTTGTTTTTGAGTTTTGAAAATCAGAGAGTCGCCGCCGACTTTTATTTTATCCAATTAAGGAAAGGTTTATAAAAGAAACAGAAAAAGACCTTTAAGAGATTTTGGGTAAGGGGGTAGGTTATACAAAGGGAAGGTGTTAGCACCCTTTGTTTCCATGGTTATCCATGGGCTCTTAATTGCTTAGCTCACTCGTTTTGAATCATTTGTCTTGCCTTGAAATGCTTGTATGTGGTCTTAAAATTCATTTTGTAAATTGACTTTGTAATGATCCTTGTGCGGATGTATACAAAGTGTTTTACCTTTCGAAGGATGTTTTGAAAAAAAGAACGTTAACTTCGTAATGATCCTTGTTTGGATATATGCCAAGTATTGTCTTTTTTGAAAGTTTTATTTTGAAAAACAATGATATATGAGACATTTGTTTGTTTTGATTTGAGCAAGCAATTAAGAGGTCTACCCTAAGTTTATAAGGTCTTTTCCTATTTCCTTTAGAAAATTCTCCTTTTACCGGATGTAAACAAAGGTTCAATTTTGCATTTGAAACAGTAGAATTTGGATTTTGAAAAGAGTAACAGAGGGATTACCCTAAGAGGTGCAAGTGTGATTGTGTTTTTTGATTCAGATATTTTTATCTTTGAAGTTAGTGATCTAACGCTTCGGTTTTTATCTTTGACATACACGCAGTTTTATACGTACTGGAATTAAAATGCGGGAATGTAAAATGCGGAAAGTAAATCTACGCTATTACATCGATTGTGCGGGAAATGTAAACTACGCTATTTACATGATTTTGACAACCTATACACTTTATCTAGGATATTAAATTGCAATAAGATAAAAGAAATATTTTTGGATTTTTGTATGATTGATTTTAATTAGAATTAATGCATAATTAATTTAATTAAAATGCTATGTATTAGAAATAAAATTTAAACCTAAAAAATTAAGTCTAAAATATGTTCATATTGCTTGTTAATTAATTTTAAAATAAAAACTAATTTTTTTTGGATTTTTGAAGTTGTTTTGAAAATTATTAAGTTAAATTAACATATAATTATACAAATAATTAAAACTTAAAGAGAAAAATATTCTAAATATGTACAAAATTAGTCTATAATATATAAACTAAATTTAATAAAAAGAACAAATTTTTTTCTGATTTTTTGATTGGTTGAAATAATTAAAAAGCTAATATATAAATATATACTAATTAATTAAACAAAATATTTTAATTATTAAGAAAAATAAAATATTTTTATGTCAAAAATTAATAGATTATTTTATAAACCTAAAAATATTTTTATTATATTTTTTTGATTTTTAAAACTATTTTAAATTAATTTTGTAAGTTATATTAAAAAAAAGCAATTAAAAATATTAAAGTAAAGATCCTGTGTGGTGAGGAGCTGAGGCTCCAGGGTGTGCATGCGTGTTTGTGAACCTTGGATGTATTTTTTGTGGAGATCAATGGATCAGATTGGAGAGAGCATGGTAAACTTGTGCGGACTACATGCGTGTGATCCTTCATAATTTGTATAAGTCAAGCTGGGACCCACACGCACGCCTGGACCAATAAGAAGCTGAGAGAGGAGAGTTGAATGTTGACGAGCCAATCAGCTTGAAGCGCGTGGAGGTCAACTAGTCCAAGGGACTATTCATCATCGTCCCAAAACCTTTGGCCACGGTTTTCCAAGGTTTTTGGCAACGGTTTTGGTTTCAAATTTTTTCTCTTTTAAAACCTACAAAAACATGAAAATAAATTAACAAGAACAACCCAGATCCACTAAATGGCATGCTGGGAGTTCATTGGTGGTGTTAGTTTTTATTAAAAGTGCCTGGAAGACGCATCTTGAAGCCTTTCAAGTTTGGACAACCAACAATGGTAGATTGCGTTTGAGGGGTGAAACCTTGCATGAGCTACATTGGATTTACTCTAAATGATGTCAGAAACTTAAATCAAAGATTAGATTAAGTTATTTCACGTAAAAATTTGGAAAACGAAAGCTATGTAGTTATGAACATGAAGATGATGATACACGTATTTGGAGTATAGTAGGACTTGTTTAGTGCATCAATCTTACTCTATATGATCCCAGAGGATGATTTGAATGATTATTTTTTATTGATGTAAGCTAGAAATTGTAAAACGAAAATTACAAAGTGTTTGATATTTTTGAGTTTTTTTGGCTATCCCTTTGATGTATTTTCGTCTCCCCTTGCTTACTGAAGTATTCCTCTTCATTTATAGGCCATGGAGTGCTTAAAAACCAAGCTAAGAAGCTTAGATGGCTTTGTTGAATTTTTGACTTTTTTAATAATATGTAGCTTTGAATTCAAGCAACCATGGCTTAATTTTCTTCAACCTCCTGTTGTACCATCTCTTTGGGGCAGAGTTGAATCAATTTTGAGGGCTCTAGCTTGATATCAAAGCAACATAACATTATCTTGCACCATTTCTTTTTCAATTTAATTTTAAATGTAATAAAATTAAACCAAAAAAAGAAATAAAATGTTATGGGCCTTAGGTTGGTCGTGGGAGGCCCTTAGCAACATTAGAATCATGTTTGGATCATGAAAACTTGGCCCCTTTTGAAAAAAAAACATTTTTGATCAATGTTGGTTTCATGCATTTTCCCAAAAAATAGCCAACTTCAACAAGGCATAAATCCCTCAATTTTTATCATATGAAGGAGTTCTTGTACTTTTTAGAAACCTCAAGATGTCCTCTACAAGCCACTTTGGAAACTTTTTTTCATTTGGAGAAGTTATCTTGATGTTATGGCCTTTGACAAAAAACCACTTTTTGTTGACTTTGAAAATGACCTGTAATGTCTGAGCTCATATTTTTCAAATGGTGAATCCAATGACCATGGGAGCAATTGCATTTGAAATATAATTGAATTTCCTTCAAAACAAGCTTTGGTTGGAATTTTTTGAATGACCGAGGAGAGAGTTATGGTCAGTCAAAGTTCAGTTGACTTTTTAGGAGAAAACCCTAATTTTGAAACTTAGGGTTTTGTTAATTTTTGATCTTTCCTTGATGAATTATGATCAACCAATGATCAAATGATGAATATTTTGACAAAATATGGATGTTGACAAAAAATTTCATTTTTGACTGTCTGTTGACTTTTCGGTCAAACTGGTCGTCTGTTGACTGTTTGAGCTGCTGACTGTGCGTCTGAGTGAATTGAAGTTTGAAAATTTGTATGGTGGTACTTTGAGATATATGGAGATCCATGAAATCCATTTGAGGTCTCAAAAAACTTGTTCTCCTGAAAATAACAAAAACCCTAGTTAAGGACTGTTTGTGTAGGAGACAGTTAAGCGTACCAGATTTTTGTGCAGTGCTGAGTCTCTGCTGATCATGTGATTATCAGAATACTTCTAGAACAAAAATCTTGGAATTTTGAAATGCAAAAGATTGATTTGATTGATGGTACAAAACACGGAGAATTGCACTGTCAGCGGGTTTGACTGTCAACTGACTGTTCAGGCATTAACGTAGCAGTTAAAGTGAAAATTCAACAGTCAAAGTTAATTTTTTTTTTGTTTTTTTTTTGTTGTGTTAATGGTAAAAATTTATTTACATGAGTGGTTAGAAAAACACAGACATAATAAATAAATATACTGTACGCGAACGAAATTACCGATAATAACCTTGAAAAATATTTAAGGCACAGAAAAATAAATATTTAACTGGCAGAAAACACACAAAATATTATCTGGATAATTAAACTACAGTACGACAAATAGTACGACATTTAATACTGACAGTACAAATATTACATAATATAATGAACAGTACGACAAATAAACGGTACATTATTTGAAAACAAAAGATACGACAAACTTTAAAAATGACGATTAAAAATCCATGCTATAAACAACAGCATATAGATAATCGGAAGTGTAAACATGGCAGGTCCGCATTTCTCAGGACTATGCAGACAGGAGAAAGACATGATCACCGTAGAAACAGTGATGACTATAAGAAACAGTGTATCCACTCACTTTGCCATTTTTGCCGGGGAAGAAGAGAAAATAAATAGGAGGTAGAAATTTGAGGGATGAGTTGAAATTTGATGTGAGAATTTATGGAAAAAATGAGAGGTATTTATAGAGTGAAAAGAAGGATAGAGACGTTGGGGAATGAAGTGATTCCGTACAAAAAGGAAAATTTGAGTGGTAGTAGGATTTGAAAGAAAGTGTGTGGTAGGGTTTGAAAAAGAGAGATGTGTAGAATAAAGTTAGGATTTGATTTTGAAAGAAAGAGATTTGAAAAGAAAGGAAAAGATTTTGAAAATAATAGAATATAGTACAAAAATTAGTGGGAAACAAAAACCTAATAATAATTTGCTTGTTACCAGTACAGTCTGAATCCCCGGACTCTGCGCCTGCAAAAATTTAATTTTGTACCAATTGCGTCAGTACTATTTATCTGCAAATAAATCTCAAATAAACAGCGTGTGTGAAGTGATAAACAGTACTTGGCGTTTATGTAAGAATAAATTCAACAGCGAACCAAAATACCGTATAAGAAAAAATTCTAAAAATCGAGTATTCATGAAATCAGGATATTTATGAAATAAAATCCAAGATTATATGAAACTCCCAATTTTTAGACAGAAGTCTGTTGCCTTCTTTCTGAAAAAGATGCGGGCAAATTTTGGGGTATAACATACACGAATACATAAGCCGAATGTATCATGGCCAAAATATAAGTACATCATATCAGTACATATCCAAATTACAATAACTAGTAAGCACGATAAGGAACTAAAAGAAACATCCAAGCATCGCCAAAAGATCTAATCCATCTTTCCCTTACCGCGATCTTGCCTCGAGCCACCTGAAAAGAAATAATTGGAATGGGATGAGATTACTAAATCTCAGTGAGTCCGCCTATCCTATTAGTCCGCTCGGATCTATAGGGATCATACAAAAATGAGCGAATCCACCATGGATTCGGGGTTATTCTCACTTCCGGTACAAATACGGAGCAAACGATCAATTCATCCACCATTGGATGAATAATACAAATATACAATTGTATAAGCAACCAAGTATTCAAAACCCGCATCCACATACGGGGAATCCAGAAACGCGTTAATGCCTCGACTAGGTTTTAAAAACACACCCTCGATGAATCACGCCCATGCCTATTGTCAAGAGACTTGTACAAGCACACCGCAAGATGATTAGACGGGTTCGCACAAGCCTAAATGGCCGCGAGATGACCTTAGCCTAATTGGCGTCATCGTCCCATTAACCATCTTCACGCACATGTGTTAACGCCGAGTACAATACGCCATCTTAACACATGGGTCCATCGGGCGAAAGCCTAGTGATGTAGCCTACATGGCACCACTAGAGATGGTTTACCTGTCATGCCTAGGCCTACTTGGCCGCACAACGCCACCATACCGAGCACGCAAGTGTGTTAACGCCAAGTGGGAAAATGCCTCAAGACCCTCACAAGCACACTGCAACGGTAGCTCAGGTGTGAGCCCAAGATCACATGATCGGGGCTGTCCCATTGGTCACAAACCCGGGATGTAACGCAACCTAGCCCCCGGCCCGTTTCGATTCTAGCATACACACATATAAAGCGCCAAAACACGCAAGCACGCAATCCCAATTGTTTAACCGAAACAACGGGCATTAACAGATCGTTCATGTCACAGCACAATATAGCACACACATATCAACATGACATGGTAATTAGGAGTAGTAAAGTCATTTTAGCTCATCTATGCATAACTGACATATGTTCCAAACTGTCGCACTTTGTTGAAAGAGTATTGTGGTGTACTTTTCGTTTATATCGTATCCACAGGGATTATTGCGATATCACCGCCGTTCTATAGCCTATTTTGTCTTGAGTTAATGTTACTTTAGTTTTGGGTTTGCAAAAGATCATTCAATCACTTTAGTAGAAAAAGATCATTCAATCACTTTAGATCATCCAGAATTAATTATGCATTCATCTACACAACATTTATATAAAAAGCGTAAAAGCAAGAATCACAAAGACTTTAGGGTTGTAGTTTGGCTTGGTTAACAAGGAAGTGTCATTTCTCAAGGCCATTGAAACGAAAGGGTCAATACCTAAGAGAGCATTCAAATACAATTACATCCACATATCCTTATCAACCAATCACACAAATTTATTGCTCAAGAGTTCATCTTTTTAATTTAAAGGAAACTAGCTATATACAAAGCTCTTTTCTTTTTCTTTTTTCTTTTTTCTTTTTCTTTTTCTTTTTCTCTTTCTCTCTTAAGCAATCACATATTTTCTTCTCATCACCAATACAACCAAAATTTTTTATTCTCCCCAACTTGAATATTACCACCACATAATCACGAATGCTCTCTATTCTAAGGCGAAAAGGAATCATTCCTAACCACATTTCATGGTACTCTTCAAGGTTAAAAGAAAGTCATCAAGATTCAGATCAAAAATCGGCAAATATAAACAAGGAAATGATACCGATTGAATCTTGGCAAAAAGGCTCAAAGAGGTTATCAAATACTCACACACTCACCGGGTAGGTTATATTTGGCAGAGAAGTTATACTCGTAATGCGAAACAAAATGCTTTGATCACTTTCATGCTTTACACAATTAAATAAAAAACGCAAGATTAAACATAATAAACACGAGTTAAGCGCACATTGTTGGTATCCACAATAATATAAATATATATACAATGGAAAGGCTCCTCACACTAATTTTAGTACTACAATGATTCATTATTGAACTATTTTTGTTAAAGAAAATGTGACATCTAATGTGTATAATTAAAAGCATCTAATTCATGGTATATTAAAGAAACGATAAAAATGTACCTTGCACGTACTAATTTCACATTATATCATCACCGCCCCAATTGGTTGTACAAAACTTGCTTCCTCAAGGAAACACTTTCACAAGGACAACAACAAAAATTTAAAACAAAATTACAAAAGTATATAGAAATATAAAGCAATTAAACTAAAAACTTAATAAATTAAAAACAAACACCAAAAGGTGTCAAAATATCCAAAAAGGCATAGTAATGCCTAAGGTTCAAAATACCTCATCCTTTAAAAGGATGGAACAAAACATAACAAAGCTAAGTCAAAATAAAAATAAAAACTAGCACTAAACATACTAATAGTAATACTAAGCATCAACCAAAAGAAAAACTACTCATCCTCATCCTGGAGATTTTCTTCCACATTCTCATCCTCGCCACCTTCCTCCTCCTCAAGAAATGGACTGACCTCAAGCCAATTAGCATAATCAACCAAGTCTTGGCGAGAACTCCACGGATGAGCCACATTGGGCTCCATCATCTGCAACCTCAACTGAGACATAGAGTCATGCAAAAACATGAAAGCTCTTTGATGCGCCATATGAAATGCCAAGTTCTCCTCTCTATCAGGATCACTACGGCGGCGAGCAGGGCGAGCAGCAGCAACAGGAACAGCAGTCAACCTGGATAAACAATAATGCTCAATAAAAGTATCATCAATAAAAGTGTCAATAGACACAAGACCCTCAGAAGGAATCTGCACTCTAGCCTTCTTGCATAGATTCATGATCAGACCAGGAAAGATCAACTTGCAGGGAGCACGATCACCATGCCGAGTTCCACTCAAAGCAACCCTCTTCAGCTCATTCGCAATAATGCAAGTAATATCAATCGACTCATGCTCTATCATCTGAGCAACCAAAGAAGCAGACTCAGCAGGAAAAGAAGAAGTGTGACTCCTAGGCCTCAAATTATGAAGGACCACTGACATGAGAATCTGAGCATTAGTAGTCAACACTTTTCTAGAGAACTTTTGGGGCTGCCCTGAAGGATTAAGATCATAAGAATGCCCACTCATACACAAAACCTCCCTCAGATGCTCCCAATCAAAATTTCCCCGTGCCAATTGCACATGATAACCACACAGCTCATCATCCTCAAAAGGCAATGGAGTTCCAAGAAATTCATGGATTGTCTGACGAGAAAAGTCGATTTCCTTTCCATGCACCCAAGTTTTGAACTCATAGGCCACACCTTCAACCGGAAATTCCTCATTTGGCACGGCATTAGCATAAAACTCTCTCACAATCTCCAAGTGAAACTTAGGTGCAGGCTCACAAAGTTTAAGCCAACCATACTCCTCAAGGGTGTTATAACACCACCCATAGGTTCCCTCAGGATTGATTCTAACAATTCGCTCTGGTCACCATGTCCTAACCTCTAGTTTCTTGTACCTTTCCTATTGGACATGACTCTTAAATCAGTTTTGATTAAACGGAATAGCCCTAGGTGCTTGAGAAGAGCTGCCACCTTCGGTTCCGGTCTTTCGCTTCTTAGAGCCTAAGAATTTTGGTCCCATCTGAAATAATCAAGGAAATGGCAACACAAAACCTCAATGTTAACACAATAATAAAAAAAAATAAACAGCCAAGGTAAGTATCACAGCAAAGGATCACTCCCCCTGCATCAAACAAAAGCAGGCAGAATAGGGAATTTTTCTGAAACTCCCAGATCGCGCTAAGCGCGCCTACCGCGCTAAGCGGGCTCTGCGATTTGCAGAAAAAATTCCCTGCGAACCAGGGTTCTCTCCTAACATTTCCAGCACCCAAAATTGATTTTCAACTCATGCAAGGTACTAGAAATTAGATTCTACCACTAAGTTTTCAACTTACTAACCCTAACCACATCATATATTCCTAAAATCAATTTAAACCTTAATATATATATAAAACAAACATAATGAAATAGCAAAGGAAATGGAGAAATTACCTTGGTGATGATGAAGAACTAGCAAAGGAAATGGTGAAAGAAACACTTAGGATCAAAAACAAAATGAAGAGCAAAAGCAAAAAGAAGTTTAAGAGAAGAAAAATGGTGGAAATGAGGCAAAATGCTTCAAAACCCTAACTTCTCCTCTCTAAACTCGTTCTGGGCCGGGTCTTAAGACAAAAGGGCCTAAACGTGAAAATATTTTTTTTTTTTGAAAACCAACCCGCGATAAGCGGGCTCTGAAGCGCGCTAAGCGCGAAAGCTAATGGAACTTGGGGTTCCAAATTCTCAAAAGCGCGCTAAGCGCCCCTGACAGAACACAGAAAAAATTTTCTTCTACCAGCAAGTGTAACTTTACCGGTAGACTGATTTTGGCTCGACCAGAACGCAAAAAACATAAACGGTAAAAAAAATACATAAAACAAGCTGAATATTTACAAATTGGGGTGCCTCCCAATAAGCGCTTTGTTTAACGTCGGTCAGCTCGACGGTCAAAGGCAATCAAGGATCACCAAACGATAAAACACAAGTTTCACGATTAAAATCGCTTCCTCGATAAACCTTCAACCTCTGACCGTTAACTATCCATTCTTGCTTTGATTTTTGGTCCTCTATCACAATAGCCCCTTGGCTTCTCACATCTTTGACCAAAAACGGTCCGGACCATTTCGACTTCAACTTTCCCGGAAAAAGTCTTAACCGGGAATTGAAGAGTAACACTAATTGCCCTACCTTAAAGTCCTTAATTCTAATCTTACTATCATGATAGAATTTGGTCTTTTCCTTGTAAATTGAATTAGACTTGTAGGCATGCAATCTCATCTCTTCCAACTCATTTAGTTGGATTTTTCTTCTCTCCCCACACAACTTTTGGTCAAAATTTAAAAGTTTCAAGGCCCAATATGCCTTATGTTCTAATTCTACGGGAAGGTGACAACTTTTACCATACACCATTTGGAATGGTGTATGACCGATCGGTGCTTTGAAAGCGGTCTGATATGCCCACAAGGTTTCATCAAGCTTCATCGACCAATCCTTCCTAGAGCTAGAAACAGTTTTTTCAAGAATTCTCTTAATCTCTCTATTGGTCCTCTCAACTTGCCCATTAGTTTGTGGATGATATGGAGTAGCTACCTTGTGCTTTACTCCATATTGCTCCAACACTTTCTCAAGCGGGGCATTACAGAAATGAGATCCACCATCACTAATTAACACTCTTGGCGAGCCAAACCGCGAAAATATATTTTTCTTCAGAAATTTGATCACGGTCTTACCATCCGCTTTGGGTGAAGCAATTGCTTTAACCCACTTAGACACGTAATCCACAGCTACCAAGATGTATTCATTTGACATAGAGGAAGGGAATGGTCCAACAAAGTCAATGCCCCAACAATCAAATACTTCTACTTCTACAATACTTTGGAGGGGCATTTCCTCTCTTTTCCCTCTTCCACCAGTTCTTTGACAACTGTCGCATGAGGCAACATGGTGGTAAGCATCTTTGAACAAAGTAGGCCACCAAAATCCCGATTGAAGGACTTTTGTGGCCGTACGCAAACCATTGAAATAACCACCATACGGCGAATTGTGGCAATGCCACAAAATGCTTTTTGTTTCCTCATCCGCGACACATCTTCTCAAAAGATTGTCACTACTCAACTTAAACAAGTGAGGCTCATCCCAAACATAAAAATTGGCATCGTTCAAAAACTTTTTTCTTTGATTCCAAGTTAGATCCTCTGGTATCCAGCCAGATGCTTTGTGATTAGCCATATCTGCGAACCAGGGTCTAACTTCTTGTATCATGTACAGTTTTTCATCAGGGAATTCTTCCCTCACTTCTTTTTCATTGTTTATCACCTCGGTATTCCCTAACCAAGATAAATGATCCGCAATCAAATTTTCAGTACCTTTCTTATCTCTCACTTCAAGATCAAATTCTTGAAGCAAAAGAATCCACCTAATAAGCCCCTGTTTTGAATCAGGCTTGGTGAGAAGATATTTGATTGCGGCATGATCAGTGTAACACACCACTTTAGAACCAATAAGGTAAGAACGAAACTTCTCCAATGCAAATACAATTGCGAGCAATTCTTTTTCGGTAGTGGCATAGTTTACCTGTGCCTCATTTAAAACTTTGCTCGCATAATGTATAGCATGGAAATGTTTGTTCTTCCTTTGGCCTAAGACCGCACCAACCGCATAGTCACTAGCATCGCACATGAGTTCAAACTCAAACGACCAATTAGGAGCGACAATTATGGGTGTGGTGGTCAAATTTTCTTTGAGTTCTAGGAAAGCTTTTAGACATGATTCATCAAAATTAAATTCCATACCTTTGTTGAGCAAATTACTCAAAGGCTTTGCGACCTTGGAGAAATCCTTGATGAATCTTCGATAAAACCCAGCATGTCCCAAGAAGCTCCTTATGCCTTTCACATTCACCGGAGGGGGAAGCTTTTCAATAACTTCGATTTTTGCCGGATCGACCTCATGCCCCTTTGAAGATACCTTGTGGCCAAGGACTATCCCATCAGTTACCATGAAAGTGCACTTCTCCCAGTTGAGAACCAAATTTGTTTCAATACATCTTTCCATCACCTCATCAAGGTTTTTCAAGCACAAGTCAAATGACGACCCGTACACAGAAAAATCATCCATGAACACCTCGATGCTTTTCTCGATCAAATCAGAAAAGATAGCTTGCATGCACCTTTGAAATGTTGCAGGAGCATTACATAGTCCAAATGGCATTCTTCGGTATGCAAAAACGCCAAAAGGACATGTAAAGGCATTTTCTCGTGGTCCGCCGGATTCACTGATATTTGATTGTATCCTGAATAACCATCCAAAAAACAATAGAAGTTTCTTCCGGCTAACCTTTCTAACATTTGATCCATAAAAGGTAATGGAAAGTGATCTTTTCTTGTTGCTTGGTTCAACCTCCGATAATCAATACACATACGCCACCCGGTCACCGTTCTCGAAGGAATCAACTCGTTCTTCTCATTTCTCACAACCGTCAATCCACCCTTCTTAGGAATCACATGCACCGGGCTCACCCATTTGCTATCGGATATGGGATAAATCATCCCCGCCTCTAATAACTTCACAACCTCTTTTCTAACAACTTCTTTCATGGCTGGATTCAATCGCCTTTGAGGTTGTGCCACGGGCCGAAAATCATCTTCTAACATAATCTTATGCATACAATAGGCCGGACTAATACCCTTCAAGTCGGATAAAACCCATCCTATTGCTTCTTGATTCTTAATCAAAACTTCCTTCAATCGATGCTCTTCCTTGCTAGACAAACCACTATTAATGATAACCGGCTTAGTAGAATTGTCACCTAGAAACACGTATTTCAAGTGAGAAGGTAACACATTCAACTCCACCTTTTGCTCTTCAACTTTAGGTTCATCTTTCAACTCTTCAATTTGAGTTTCAAATGGATTCATCTCATCAAAAACCTCTAAATTTCTCAAGCAATCTTCAATTTCTTTCTCTTGATCTTTGGTGAGAACTTCAAGAGCTTCCATTAAAGTCTTCTCAAGAGGATTCGACAAGTGCATTTGATTCTCCACTTTCATAATAGCCCTTTCGGTAGCATCGATTCTAAAACAATCATCATCATCACTCAGATGCTTCATGGCTTCAAAGAGATCAAGACATAATTCTTCATCTTGGTACCTTAATTTCATTAAGCCATCATCAATATCTATCATCATTTGGGCTGTCTTCATAAAAGGCCTTCCTAAGATCAAAGGTATATCAGGATCTTCTTCCATGTCTATGACGACAAAGTCAACAGGAAACCAAAATTTGTCAACCTTGACAAGCAAGTCTTCCGCAACTCCATGAGGATGAGCTGTGGACTTATCTGCTAATGATAGTGTCATTCTAGTCAACTTCTAGTCATTAATTCCTAACCTTCTCACCATAGACAATGGGATCAAATTAATGATAGAACCGGTATCCACCAATCCTTTGCCTATTTGAACATTTCCAATAGACACCGGCAAGGTTACCCGTCCAGGATCATTTGATTTAATCGGTGTAGTGCGTTGAATTAACGCATTACAACAAGAGCTCACCGTGACTACCTCCGGATCCAAGAATCTTCTCTTCTTAGTGATGATGTCTTTGATAAATTTAGAGTACATCGGCATTTTCTCTAATGCTTCGAAAAAAGGAACATTGATTTGCAACTTGCTAAAGATGTCCAAGAACCGAGCATAGTGCTTTGCATCTTCTTTCTTTGACGGACCGGGAGGGTAAGGTAATTTCTTCACTTGTATAGAATCATCCTTCTTCTTTCCCTTATCACTCACACTCAATTTTTTCTCTCTTTTTCTACTACTTTCTCAAGAGTTTCTTTTTCCACTAATTCTTTCTCTTTCTTATTTTCAACTAAATCACCCTCAACATTTTTTTCTACTTCAATCACCCTATCTTTTTCACTTTCAACAATTTCTTCCTCAACTATCTCTCCCACAACCATATCAATATTTCTACCGCTACGAGTTAGAATTGACTTACAATGCTCACGAGGATTTTCTTGTGTAGTAGTTGGAAAAGGACCTTTGTTTTGATCGGCAAGTTGCTTTGACAATTGCCCGACTTGAGTTTCAACGTTCTTTATTGCGGCATCCGTACTCTTTTGGCTTGCAATTTGCAATTGCATGAATTGGCTAAGAGTGTCCTCTATTGAAAGCTTTGTTTGTTGAGGTTGTTAAAGTTGTTGGTTGTAACCACCTTGATAAGGACTTGGACGATTTGATGGACCCGCATCCGGCCTCCATCCTTGATAACCTTGATTACCTCTTTGTTGGTAACCTTGGTTATTGTTGTAAGGTTGTTGTTGTTGTCTCCCACCATAACCTTGATTAGGATTAGACACATAATTCACCTCTTCATCCGGTGGAGGACAAAAACCAGTTTGATGGTCACCCCTACACAATTCACAACACATCACTTGTTGATTTTTAGGAGGGATTCCATGTATCTCTTTGATTTGTTGAGGGAGTTTTGACATTTGTTGAGTGAGCAATTCTACTTGTTGAGTCAATAACTTGTTTTGAGCAAGTATTGCATTTTGTTGAAAGAGTATTGTGGTGTACTTTTCGTTTATATCGTATCCACAGGGATTATTGCGATATCACCAGTATTCAATTCAAGAACTCCTGGTTTTCTTTGCGATGCACTACGGTTGTGTTGCCCTTGATGATCATTTAAATCCATCCTATCAATGATAGCAATTGCTTCAGCAGCTGTTTTTGACATCAACGAACCACCCGCGGTCGCATCTAAACGAGTTTTTGGTTGAGGTTGGAGTCCATTTCTAAAGATACGGATTTGAGACAATTCATCAAACCCATGCCCTTTACATTTTCTAACCATAGACTTGAACCTCTCCCAAGCTTCATTGAGAGATTCACTCGGACCTTGGGAGAACACCGCTATAGAAGTTTTCGCTTCCATGAACCTATTGTGAGGAAAGAACCGATCCAAAAACTTTTCTTCTAACTCGTTCCAATTTGTCATGACATTGTTTGGTTGATCAAGGTACCATTCCTTAGCTTTTCCTATCAAGGAATGAGGAAACAGTCTCCTGAAAACCTGTTCTTCTTCGGCCTCCGGAACACCAATGGTTCCGGCGATCTCATAGAACTTTGTTAGATGAGTAAAAGGATCCTCGTGATCTGCTCCTGTGAAAGGATTCTGATAAAGTAATTGAAGTAACCCCGTTTTCATCTCGGAGTTTCTTCCATTGGCTTGATCACGAGCAAATTGTGCATTGAGTCGAGGGCTATTAACACAAGGCCCTCGAGCTGGAACATTAGGATCCGCAGCCATTTCTTCCTCAACTAAGTTTTCAACCGGAGTCGAAGAAGAAGATGCCTCTTGTTGTTGTCTTCTTTCCCTAGCTAGTTGTCTCCTCCTACGAGTTTTGCTATTCTCTCTACGTGCAGTCCTCTCAATCTCAGGATCAAAAAGGAGTTGATCTGCAGGTATACGTCCTCGCATAAACTGTAATCTGAAAAACTAACCAAGAAAATTAACAAACACAAGGAAAATAAATTTATAAACAAGATATTAATTATAAGACTCAATACAAAACAAACTATTGCAATGCTTGCAATATCTAAACAATAATCCCCGGCAACGACGCCATTTTGTTGAAAGAGTATTGTGGTGTACTTTTCGTTTATATCGTATCCACAGGGATTATTGCGATATCACCGCCGTTCTATAGCCTATTTTGTCTTGAGTTAATGTTACTTTAGTTTTGGGTTTGCAAAAGATCATTCAATCACTTTAGTAGCAAAGAGTAAATTAATGAAAGTTCTAAGTTAAAGAAAATGTATCAAGATTTGATTTCATCGACCTAAATTTGTATGTCTCCTTATAAATATACGTATATGAACTCGGTAACGATCAATATAATTACGTATCGACGCCTATATCGTCCGTGTCCGCAACGATATAGTTAGATTTACCGTATTGTTTAACCGATGATTTCTCCACCGTTTAAACAATACAAATAACGTTTTTAAAACCGATACTAAGTAAACATCAAACGCTAAATCCATGTCTGCAATTTATAGTTTGATAGATGATAAAGTTAGGTCTAGATACAAATATTGATGTCTCAAACACTTATACCAAAGAAAAGCTTTAATAAACAAACTAAACCATCTATATAGATGATATAGTTAGATTTACCGTATTGTTTAACCGACGATTTCTCCACCGTTTAAACAATACAAATAACGTTTTTAAAACCGATACTAAGTAAACATCAAACGCTAAATCCATGTCTGCAATTTATAGTTTGATAGATGATAAAGTTAGGTCTAGATACAAATATTGATGTCTCAAACACTTATACCAAAGAAAAGCTTTAATAAACAAACTAAACCATCTATATTGATCTTCACTTGTTCATACATAATATATTCACAAGAAAAACATACAAAAGGCTAGGAAGATTACATCTTATCTTGATACCAAAGAGATTTAGCTATCCATGAGAATGGTAGCTTGCTCAAGAAGGAAAGGATGAAGATCAACAAGCATCTACGGCGATTAATCGACGATCAAAGCTTCGAATCTCCAATTCTTGACTTGCTACAGTAAAATATGCTCTTTTTGGTCTTAGGAATGTGATATATCCTTTCAAAACACTTCTGGCCCTTAAACAACAAAACTGAGTTACGCAGACCGCGCTTAGCGCGGTGCAGCCGGCTAAGCGCGCTACTCAAAATTAGCTAAACCGCCCAACCGCGCTAAGAGGGCTCCAGACCTCGCTTAGCACGGCAGTTTCTGCCAGAACTTCCTTCTTTTCTTCAAAACCGAGCTTAGCGGGCCTACACCTCGCTTAGCGCGGTACCTTTTTCCAGCAATCCTTGGTTTTTGGTCTTGGAATTTCTTCAAAGCCTTTTTCCATGGTCCAAGCTTCCATTTATCTAACGAAAACTATAAAATCCAACACAAATTGCAAAGATAAGAACTATTCGACAATAATATAAATATAAGAATATATATATATATATACCAAATGATAATTAAATACTATTATTAATCACAAAAGACTTGAAAATTACCAAAAATTACCCAAGATATTAACACCATTTGGTAACTAACACACTTAACGATAGGCATATCAGATATATCAAAAAATGACGTTAAGACATTAATGCTAATTTTCCTAGATAGTACACTTAATTAGCTTTCTAACAGTATATGGTACGCGTCAAACGGGTACACGAAGAGGGAGTTACGAATTTCCAAAGATTGTTGATTTTTCCTATTTCGCACAGTGTAACCGGTTACACCAGAACCCGTAACAGGTTACGGATACGCAAAATGCCCAGATTTCCCAGTTTTCAACAGCGTAACCGGTTACACCAAAACCCGTAACCAGTTACACTGTACCAGAATCATTTTTCTGCATTTTTAAGGATTCTATGACAGTCCCAAAATGCTTCTAAGTTCATCCCCTGCATTACTAACAAATCCCACGAATTTAAAACATGCACAAAATTCAGAATCACCAACAAGCAAGGATTTAAGGAAATACAACATATTCAGCTTCATTGATTCATTAATCATCACACAATCCCTAAACCCCAAATAAAACCCCAACATGCAAAGCCCATAGTTTCTATCTAAGGACTCACCTTAGAGATTGAGAAGATGATGAGAATGGAGCTGAGAGCAGAATAGAAGATGATGATAGAGATAGAGCTTGGACAGATTTAGTGCATGCAAGGATGGAGCTGAGTTGAATCAAGTTTGGAGGCTTCTTCTTCTCTTCCTCCCTCTTCCACGTTTCTTTCTCTTCTTTCTATCAAATTCTGGTTTTGTTCAAATGGTTAGAATATCACCAAGAACCAAACAAGTCCTTATTCTCATTTAAGTGGGAAATGTCCATAATGCCCTCATTCTTACTAATTGGCATGATTTATGTGACTCATTAGTAAGAATGTGTATTATATTTGTCCATTACTCATCTCAATTTAATTTGGAATTGGTAATTGGACAATTATAATATCGGGTATTACATTCTCCCCTCCTTAAATAGAATTCGTCCTCGAATTCAAAAAAAAACTTACCGAAACAAGTGAGGATAGGATTCCCGCATCTCTGACTCAAGCTCCCACGTAGCTTCCTCAGGACGCGTCGCATCCCACATCACTTTCACGATAGGTATCTCCTTACTCCTTAGAGACTTGCTAGCTCGCTCTAAGACACGGCAAGGTTGAGGATCATAGGAAAGATCTGGTTCTACTTCAACAGAATCTGGAAGAATAGGATGGAAAGTATCGGGCACGAACTTTCGGAGCTGAGATACGTGGAATACGTCATGCAGCCCGGATAGTGAGGGTGGTAGTGCTAACTGATAAGCCACTTCACCTACCCGGCTCATAATCTGATATGGTCCCACATACCTCGGACAGAGCTTTCGCGTTTTGAACGGTCCTCCCAACCTCAATCTTGGAGTGACCTTCAAATACACATGATCACCAACTTCAAATTCTAAAGGTCTCCTCCGTTTGTCCGCATAGTTCTTCTGTCGGCCTTGGGCTTTCTTATGATTATCCTGGATCATTTTGACTTTCGCGGTGGTTTCTTGTATAATCTCCGGTCCAAGAATACTTTTCTCCCCCACTTCGGCCCAACATAGTGGCGATCGACATTTTCTCCCATATAGAGCCTCATAGGGAGCCATACCCAAACTAGCATGGTAACTGTTATTATATGCGAACTCTACCAACGGTAAATGATCCTTCCAACTCCCACCTTCTTCTAGAATGCAAGCTCTTAACATATCTTCTATCGTCTGGATTGTCCTCTCTGTCTGCCCATCGGACTGAGGATGGTTGGATGTACTCATATCTAGTTTAGTCCCCAATTCCTTATGAAACATCTTCCAAAATCTCGAAGTGAACTTTGGATCACGATCGGACACTATACTAGATGGCACGCCATGCAACCGTACAATCTCTGCTATGAAAAGCCTTGCAAGATGAATCACCTTGTGAGTGGTCTTTACAGGTAAAAAGTGAGCAGACTTAGTCAACCTGTCCACTATTACCCATATAGAATCATGTCCGCCTCGAGTACGAGGTAATCCCACAATGAAATCCATGGAGATAGAATCCCATTTCCACATCGGTATCTCCAGTGGCTGTAACATTCCTCCTGGCCTCTGATGTTCAATTTTAACTTGTTGGCAAACGGAACATTGTGCCACATATTCTGCAATCTCCTTCTTCATTCCCGGCCACCAAAAGTCTTTCTTTAAGTCCTGATACATTTTGGTCGATCCAGGATGAATAGAAAATCTACTCTTGTGTGCTTCATCAAGAATCAAACGCTTCAACTCAGAATCGTTCGGTATACACATTCGTTGCTTGAACAAGATTACTCCATCAGGTGCCCTCACAAAATCAAGCATGCCTCCGCTTGCTTGCAATTGCTCATCATACCCCTGTGATATCTGAATTCTTCCTTGTAGCTCATTCTGGATGTTCAAGTTACTAATCAACACACCATTGGGTGTCCATTCAAACTGAAGGTTAAGATTTCGAAACTTCTCCAACAATCCATGCTCTAACATCATCAGTTCAGCAACTCGAATTCCTTCCTACTTAAGGCATCTGCCACTTTGTTAGCCTTTCCTGGATGGTATTTCAATTCAAAGTCAAAATCCTTAAGGTACTCCATCCATCTCCTTTGTCGCATATTCAACTCCTTCTGGTCGAAAAGATATCTCAAGCTTTTATGATCACTAAACATCTCAAAGTGAACGCCATATAGATAATGTCGCCACACCTTGAGTGCAAAAACTATTGCAACAAGCTCAAGATCGTGGGTCGGGTAATTCTCTTCATGAGATCTCAACTGCCGAGACGCATAAGCTACCACCTGTCCGTCTTGCATCAATACTCCGCCTAAACCTTTCTTAGAAGCGTCGCAGAACACTTCATAGGATCGGTTTGGATCCGGAATCACTAATACGGGTGCAGTAGTCAACTTCTTCTTAAGCTTCTGAAAACTCTGCTCACATTCGGAATTCCATTCAAAAGCAACTTCCCTACGGGTAAGCTTCGTCAATGGTAAGGCTAGCTTAGCAAACCCCATAATAAATCTTCGGTAATAACCTGCCAAAACCAGGAAGCTTCTGACTTCAGTCACACTCTTTGGTCGATCCCAATTCACCACTGCTTATACTTTAGAGGGATCCACTGCCACGCCTCCTCCTGAGATGACATGACCGAGGAAACTTACTTCGGATAGCCAAAATTCACACTTACTGAACTTGGCATACAATTGCTTCTCCCGAAGAGTAGATAACACAATCCGCAAATGCTCTTCATGATCTTCGGGAGTACGGGAATACACCAGGATGTCGTCAATGAAGATTACTACAAACTGGTCCAGATATGGTTGAAAGATTCGATTCATGTAATCCATGAAAACTGTCGGAGCATTAGTCACACCAAATGGCATAACTAAAAACTCGTAGTGACCATATCGAGTCCTGAATGCAGTCTTAGGTACATCTGAGCTCTTCACTCGAATTTGATGGTACCCTGACCTAAGATCAATCTTCGAGAACACACTGGCTCCTTTCAACTGATCTAGGAGGTCATCAATCTGTGGTAAAGGATATTTGTTCTTTATGGTAACTTTGTTCAACTGACGATAATCGATGCACAAGCGCATACTTCCGTCTTTCTTCTTTACCAAAAGAACAGGAGCTCCCCATGGAGAAACACTAGGTTGGATAAAATGCTTAGCAAGAAGCTCTTCCAATTGGCTCTTCAGTTCTCTGAGTTCAATAGGAGACATCCTATATGGAGTGATGGAAACTGGGGTTGTTCCAGGAACAAGATCAATCGAGAATTCTACTTCCCTTTCTGGAGGAAGAGAAGTGATATCCTCAGGAAATACATCAGGAAATTCGCGCACCACCGGAATCTCCGACAATTCAACTCTCAAAGAAGGTTCCTTGGAAAGAACTAAAATAAAGGATCTTTCTTGAGAAAAGAGATAATTAACCGCGCTGATCGTACCTTCTATCAACTTGGTAATTGCATCATCGGAAGAAGTCTCTTCTGCAGGAATGAATATGGCCTTCTCTTTGCAACCAATGTACACCGAGTTAAGAGACAACCAATCCATCCCTAGGATAACGTCAAGCCTCTTGAGGGGTAAGCAAATCAGATCAATTGGATAGTCACGACCATTAAAAGACACCGAACAGTCTTTACAAACTAGTCGAGCTTCCACGGTATCATCCGTTGCCGAAGAAATAATCATGGGATCAGGCAATGGAATAACCTCCAAACCAAGCCGGTAAACACACTCGGTAGAGAAAAAAGAATGAGTGGCTCCACAATCAAATAAAACACATAAAGGTTGATTGTTAACATAACACGTACCCGCAATGAGGTTGTGGTTTCCCTTAGCCTTCCTTGAATCCAACGTGTAAACACGACCTGCAGTCTTCTCAGGAACTCTCTTCTTGGGGCAGAATCTGGATATGTGACCTGGCTCGCCACACTCGTAACAAGTCACTGAAGGGTTGGTGCACTCCCCGGTGTGCTTCCTATTACACTTGTGACAATAGGGCGGTTGAGCTGATTGGTTACCATAAACCTGCTTCTTCTTTGATGGAGGGTTACGAGGCCTCAAGTGTTGAGTAGATCTTCCTTGCTCCCTAAAATTAGTCCTGTTCTGGTTCCTCTCTTCTTGAACCCTCTTCAAACTGTTTTCAGCAACATAGCATTGCCTCAAACACTCAGCATAAGTAGTGAACTCTCTTTGGGATACACTATGAGCAATGTCATCCCTTAAACCCATCATGAACTGGTCAATCTTCCATAGTTCATCTGGAGCATAAACAGCTTGTCGGGAGTAATCAGCCAAGTCTTCGAACTTCTCTGCATATTCCGAAACGGACATGTCACCTTGCTTGAAGTTCTGGAATTCTCGCTCCTTCTGAGTCCTCACACTATTAGGGAAATACTTCTCCAAGAATGCTACTTTGAAGTGTTGCCAATCCTTAGGAATCTCTTGTATGGTGAAATAGGTAGATGCAGTGTTCCACCACCTAAGAGCCGGTCCCTTCATCTTCTGAGTAGCAAAGATCACCTTTTCTTTTTCAGTACACTGAATAGCTTGGAACACCCTTTCCATACCAGCTAGCCAATCATGGGCCAAAAGAGAGTCAAGTCTGCCAACAAACTCCGGAGGATCCATCCTGAAGAAAGCACGAAAGTCTGGTCCAGCTGCAGCCTGAGGAACGGGAACTTGGGTAGGAGGTTGTTGTCCCTGCATTCCTTGCATCATTTGGGCCATCATCTTATTTTGCTGCATCATCTGTTGCCAAGGCATGCCTGCACCTCCGGTTCCTTGGTCGGGCTCCAAATTCCTAGTTCTGGGCCTTCTGGGACCTCTGCGTTGCTCAGCCATCTCCATGTCTGTCCTACGCATGGAATCAAGTTGATCAGGCTCAATGCCATAAATAAGACATAAGGAATCATACTGATCATACACATATGAGGCAGAATTGTACTGCATTATGATGCGTCTTAGCAAGGTCGAGGATCGACCTGCTCTGATACCAACTGTAACACCCCACACATATATGTCTAGAATAATATGCATAAAGTATTAAATATGGTTCATAAGACAACAATTACATAATGTTTGCAGCGGAGATAGAAGTACACGAATACATAAGCCGAATGTATCATGGCTAAAATATAAGTACATCATATCAGTACATATCCAAAATACAATAACTAGTAAGCACGATAAGGAACTAAAAGAAACATCCAAGCATCGCCAAAAGATCTAATCCATCTTTCCCTTACCGCGATCTTTCCTCGAGCCACCTGAAAAGAAATAATTGGAATGGGATGAGATTACTAAATCTCAGTGAGTCCGCCTATCCTATTAGTCCGCTCGGATCTATAGGGATCATACAAAAATGAGCGAATCCACCATGGATTCGGGGTTATTCTCACTTCCGGTACAAATACTGAGCAAACGATCAATTCATCCACCATTGGATGAATAATACAAATATACAATTGTATAAGCAACCAAGTATGCAAAACCCGCATCCACATACGGGGAATCCAGAAACGCGTTAATGCCTCGACTAGGTTATAAAAACACACCCTCGATGAATCACGCCCATGCCTATTGTCAAGAGACTTGTACAAGCACACCGCAAGATGATTAGACGGGTTCGCAAAAGCCTAAATGGTCGCGAGATTACCTTAGCCTAATTGGCGTCATCGTCCCATTAACCATCTTCACGCACATGTGTTAACGCCGAGTACAATACGCCATCTTGACACATGGGTCCATCGGGCGAAAGCCTAGTGATGTAGCCTACATGGCACCACTAGAGATGGTTTACCTGTCATGCCTAGGCCTACTTGGCCGCACAACGCCACCATACCGAGAACGCAAGTGTGTTAACGCCAAGTGGGAAAATGCCTCAAGACCCTCACAAGCACACTACAACGGTAGCTCAGGTGTGAGCCCAAGATCACATGATCGGGGCTGTCCCATTGGTCACAAACCCGGGATGTAACGCAACCTAGCCCCCGGCCCGTTTCGATTCTAGCATACACACATATCAAGCGCCAAAACACGCAAGCACACAATCCCAATTGTTTAACCGAAACAACGGGCATTAACAGATCGTTCATGTCACAACACAATATAGCACACACATATCAACATGACATGGTAATTAAGAGTAGTAAAGTCATTTCAGCTCATCTATGCATAACTGACATATGTTCCAAACTGTCGCACTTAACGATAGGCATATCAGATATATCAAAAAATGACATTAAGACATTTATGCTAATTTTCCTAGATAGTACCCTTAATTAGCTTTCTAACAGTATATGGTACGCGTCAAACGGGTACACGAAGAGGGAGTTACGAATTTCCAAAGATTGCTGATTTTTCCTATTTCGCCCAGTGTAACCGGTTACACCAGAACCCGTAACCGGTTACGGATACGCAAAATGCCCAGATTTCCCAGTTTTCAACAGCGTAACCGGTTACACCAAAACCCGTAACCGGTTACACTGTACCAGAATCATTTTTCTGCATTTTTAAGGATTCTATGACAGTCCCAAAATGCTTCTAAGTTCATCCCCTGCATTACTAACAAATCCCACAAATTTAAAACATGCACAAAATTCAGAATCACCAACAAGCAAGGATTTAAGGCAATACAACATATTCAGCTTCATTGATTCATTAATCATCACACAATCCCTAAACCCCAAATAAAACCCCAACATGCAAAGCCCATAGTTTCTATCTAAGGACTCACCTTAGAGATTGAGAAGATGATGAGAATGGAGCTGAGAGCAGAATAGAAGATGATGATAGAGACAGAGCTTGGACATATTTAGTGCATGCAAGGATGGAGCTGAGTTGAATCAAGTTTGGAGGCTTCTTCTTCTCTTCCTCCCTCTTCCACGTTTCTTTCTCTTCTTTCTATCAAATTCTGGTTTTGTTCAAATGGTTAGAATATCACCAAGAACCAAACAAGTCCTTATTCTCATTTAAGTGGGAAATGTCCATAATGCCCTCATTCTTACTAATTGGCATGATTTATGTGACTCATTAGTAAGAATGTGTATTATATTTGTCCATTACTCATCTCAATTTAATTTGGAATTGGTAATTGGACAATTATAATACCGGGTATTACATTCTCCCCTCCTTAAATAGAATTCGTCCTCGAATTCAAAAAAAAACTTACCGAAACAAGTAAGGATAGGATTCCCGCATCTCTGACTCAAGCTCCCACGCAGGGGTGGCCCTGAGCACGGGCTCGTGGGGCGGGAGCCCAGGGCCCCATAATTTTAGGGGCACCAAAATTTTTTTTTTACCCCTAATATAAAAATACTTGCTAGAATTTTATATTTGAAAAATACTGAATAACAAAATTATAGAGGCACTACAATGTCGAAATTAATAAAAGAATGTAATTTCCCATAAATAAAATATAAAGTAGAATAAAATCAATTAATTCCCCTAAAATAAAATCAATTAATATTATGATGAAAATCCCCTAAAAAAACACTATGAGGAAAATTCGTCTCAACTCACGCAACTGAATCTTGAGTTTGCTGAAGAGTCTTTCCGAAATAATTATTTCTTATATATTGTAGATCAAACAATTGATTCACTTGATAGAAGATTTGAGCAGTATAGCACATATGAAAATATTTTTGAATTCTTGTTTAGTATTGAAAGGCTTAGATCATTATCTGGTAGAGACTTGAAAGCATGTTGTAAACATCGTGAAACTTGTTTAAAACATGACGATTCTCTTGATCTTGATGGTGGAATTTTGTTTGAAGAATTTAAAGTTATTAGAAAAGTTTTAACAATTGAATCAAAATCAAGCTATATGATATTGAGTTCCTTAAATACTTTTAATTTTTTTCCTAATGCACGCATAACTTATAGAATAATATTGACTATTCCTGTCAGTGTTGCATCTGCTGAAAGAAGTTTTTCTGAATTAAAATTATTAAAATCTTATTTGAGATTTACTATGTCACAAGATAGATTAAATAGTCTTGCGTTGATTTCAATTGAAAATAATTTTTTGAAGAACCTTGAGTATGAGCAAATTATTAATGATTTTGCAATAAAAAAAATACTAAGAGGACGATATTTAAATAATTTTAAAGGTTTGATAAACTTTTTTATAGAAAAAAAGATCGGATCAAGAAGAAGAAGAAGAATAAGTCTCTTTATAGTGATTTATGTTTTTATGTAGTATAAACATTGATTCAAAGATCCATACTTGTATTCATTTTAGCACAATGTCAAATGAAAATGTGTTTTTATCCAATTATTTCTTTTGTCCTTATGTATTTATTGTTAAAAACAATTTTTGGGACACCACTCTTTTAATTCGCCCAGGGCACCCAAATTCAAAGGACCGGCCCTGCTCCCACGTAGCTTCCTCAGGACGCGTCTCATCCCACATCACTTTCACGATAGGTATCTCCTTACTCCTTTGAGACTTGCTAGCTCGCTCTAAGACACGGCAAGGTTGAGGATCATAGGAAAGATCTGGTTCTACTTCAACAGAATCTGGAAGAATAGGATGGAAAGTATCGGGCACGAACTTTCGGAGCTGAGATACGTGGAATACGTCATGCAGCCCGGATAGTGAGGGTGGTAGTGCTAACTGATAAGCCACTTCACCTACCCGGCTCATAATCTGATATGGTCCCACATACCTCGGACAGAGCTTTCGCGTTTTGAACGGTCCTCCCAACCTCAATCTTGGAGGGACCTTCAAATACACATGATCACCAACTTCAAATTCTAAAGGTCTCCTCCGTTTGTCCGCATAGTTCTTCTGTCGGCCTTGGGCTTTCTTATGATTATCCTGGATCATTTTGACTTTCGCGGTGGTTTCTTGTATAATCTCCGGTCCAAGAATACTTTTCTCCCCCACTTCGGCCCAACATAGTGGCGATCGACATTTTCTCCCATATAGAGCCTCATAGGGAGCCATACCCAAACTAGCATGGTAACTGTTATTATATGCGAACTCTACCAACGGTAAATGATCCTTCCAACTCCCACCTTCTTCTAGAATGCAAGCTCTTAACATATCTTCTATCGTCTGGATTGTCCTCTCTGTCTGCCCATCAGACTGAGGATGGTTGGATGTACTCATATCTAGTTTAGTCCCCAATTCCTTATGAAACATCTTCCAAAATCTCGAAGTGAACTTTGGATCACGATCGGACACTATACTAGATGGCACGCCATGCAACCGTACAATCTCTGCTATGAAAAGCCTTGCAAGATGAATCACCTTGTGAGTGGTCTTTACAGGTAAAAAGTGAGCAGACTTAGTCAACCTGTCCACTATTACCCATATAGAATCATGTCCGCCTCGAGTACGAGGTAATCCCACAATGAAATCCATGGAGATAGAATCCCATTTCCACATCGGTATCTCCAGTGGCTGTAACATTCCTCCTGGCCTCTGATGTTCAATCTTAACTTGTTGGCAAACGGAACATTGTGCCACATATTCTGCAATCTCCTTCTTCATTCCCGGCCACCAAAAGTCTTTCTTCAAGTCCTGATACATTTTGGTCGATCCAGGATGAATAGAAAATCTACTCTTGTGTGCTTCATCAAGAATCAAACGCTTCAACTCAGAATCGTTCGGTATACACATTCGTTGCTTGAACAAGATTACTCCATCAGGTGCCCTCACAAAATCAAGCATGCCTCCGCTCGCTTGCAATTGCTCATCATACCCCTGTGATATCTGAATTCTTCCTTGTAGCTCATTCTGGATGTTCAAGTTACTAATCAACACACCATTGGGTGTCCATTCAAACTGAAGGTTAAGATTTCGAAACTTCTCCAACAATCCATGCTCTAACATCATCAGTTCAGCAACTCGAAATTCCTTCCTACTTAAGGCATCTGCCACTTTGTTAGCCTTTCCTGGATGGTATTTCAATTCAAAGTCAAAATCCTTAAGGTACTCCATCCATCTCCTTTGTCGCATATTCAACTCCTTCTGGTCGAAAAGATATCTCAAGCTTTTATGATCACTAAACATCTCAAAGTGAACGCCATATAGATAATGTCGCCACACCTTGAGTGCAAAAACTATTGCAACAAGCTCAAGATCGTGGGTCGGGTAATTCTCTTCATGAGATCTCAACTGCCGAGACGCATAAGCTACCACCTGTCCGTCTTGCATCAATACTCCGCCTAAACCTTTCTTAGAAGCGTCGCAGAACACTTCATAGGATCGGTTTGGATCCGGAATCACTAATACGGGTGCAGTAGTCAACTTCTTCTTAAGCTTCTGAAAACTCTGCTCACATTCGGAATTCCATTCAAAAGCAACTTCCTTACGGGTAAGCTTCGTCAATGGTAAGGCTAGCTTAGCAAACCCCATAATAAATCTTCGGTAATAACCTGCCAAAACCAGGAAGCTTCTGACTTCAGTCACACTCTTTGGTCGATCCCAATTCACCACTGCTTATACTTTAGAGGGATCCACTGCCACGCCTCCTCCTGAGATGACATGACCGAGGAAACTTACTTCGGATAGCCAAAATTCACACTTACTGAACTTGGCATACAATTGCTTCTCCCGAAGAGTAGATAACACAATCCGCAAATGCTCTTCATGATCTTCGGGAGTACGGGAATACACCAGGATGTCGTCAATGAAGATTACTACAAACTGGTCCAGATATGGTTGAAAGATTCGATTCATGTAATCCATGAAAACTGTCGGAGCATTAGTCACACCAAATGGCATAACTAAAAACTCGTAGTGACCATATCGAGTCCTGAATGCAGTCTTAGGTACATCTGAGCTCTTCACTCGAATTTGATGGTACCCTGACCTAAGATCAATCTTCGAGAACACACTGGCTCCTTTCAACTGATCTAGGAGGTCATCAATCTGTGGTAAAGGATATTTGTTCTTTATGGTAACTTTGTTCAACTGACGATAATCGATGCACAAGCGCATACTTCCGTCTTTCTTCTTTACCAAAAGAACAGGAGCTCCCCATGGAGAAACACTAGGTTGGATAAAATGCTTAGCAAGAAGCTCTTCCAATTGGCTCTTCAGTTCTCTGAGTTCAATAGGAGACATCCTATATGGAGTGATGGAAACTGGGGTTGTTCCAGGAACAAGATCAATCGAGAATTCTACTTCCCTTTCTGGAGGAAGAGAAGTGATATCCTCAGGAAATACATCAGGAAATTCGCGCACCACCGGAATCTCCGACAATTCAACTCTCAAAGAAGGTTCCTTGGAAAGAACTAAAATAAAGGATCTTTCTTGAGAAAAGAGATAATTAACCGCGCTGATCGTACCTTCTATCAACTTGGTAATTGCATCATCGGAAGAAGTCTCTTCTGCAGGAATGAATATGGCCTTCTCTTTGCAACCAATGTACACCGAGTTAAGAGACAACCAATCCATCCCTAGGATAACGTCAAGCCTCTTGAGGGGTAAGCAAATCAGATCAATTGGATAGTCACGACCATTAAAAGACACCGAACAGTCTTTACAAACTAGTCGAGCTTCCACGGTATCATCCGTTGCCGAAGAAATAATCATGGGATCAGGCAATGGAATAACCTCCAAACCAAGCCGGTAAACACACTCGGTAGAGAAAAAAGAATGAGTGGCTCCACAATCAAATAAAACACATAAAGGTTGATTGTTAACATAACACGTACCCGCAATGAGGTTGTGGTTTCCCTTAGCCTTCCTTGAATCCAACGTGTAAACACGACCTGCAGTCTTCTCAGGAACTCTCTTCTTGGGGCAGAATCTGGATATGTGACCTGGCTCGCCACACTCGTAACAAGTCACTGAAGGGTTGGTGCACTCCCCGGTGTGCTTCCTATTACACTTGTGACAATAGGGCGGTTGAGCTGATTGGTTACCATAAACCTGCTTCTTCTTTGATGGAGGGTTACGAGGCCTCAAGTGTTGAGTAGATCTTCCTTGCTCCCTAAAATTAGTCCTGTTCTGGTTCCTCTCTTCTTGAACCCTCTTCAAACTGTTTTCAGCAACATAGCATTGCCTCAAACACTCAGCATAAGTAGTGAACTCTCTTTGGGATACACTATGAGCAATGTCATCCCTTAAACCCATCATGAACTGGTCAATCTTCCATAGTTCATCTGGAGCATAAACAGCTTGTCGGGAGTAATCAGCCAAGTCTTCGAACTTCTCTGCATATTCCGAAACGGACATGTCACCTTGCTTGAAGTTCTGGAATTCTCGCTCCTTCTGAGTCCTCACACTATTAGGGAAATACTTCTCCAAGAATGCTACTTTGAAGTGTTGCCAATCCTTAGGAATCTCTTGTATGGTGAAATAGGTAGATGCAGTGTTCCACCACCTAAGAGCCGGTCCCTTCATCTTCTGAGTAGCAAAGATCACCTTTTCTTTTTCAGTACACTGAATAGCTTGGAACACCCTTTCCATACCAGCTAGCCAATCATGGGCCAAAAGAGAGTCAAGTCCGCCAACAAACTCCGGAGGATCCATCCTGAAGAAAGCACGAAAGTCTGGTCCAGCTGCAGCCTGAGGAACGGGAACTTGGGTAGGAGGTTGTTGTCCCTGCATGCCTTGCATCATTTGGGCCATCATCTTATTTTGCTGCATCATCTGTTGCCAAGGCACGCCTGCACCTCCGGTTCCTTGGTCGGGCTCCACATTCCTAGTTCTGGGCCTTCTGGGACCTCTGCGTTGCTCAGCCATCTCCATGTCTGTCCTACGCATGGAATCAAGTTGATCAGGCTCAATGCCATAAATAAGACATAAGGAATCATACTGATCATACACATATGAGGCAGAATTGTACTGCATTATGATGCGTCTTAGCAAGGTCGAGGATCGACCTGCTCTGATACCAACTGTAACACCCCACACATATATGTCTAGAATAATATGCATAAAGTATTAAATATGGTTCATAAGACAACAATTACATAATGTTTGCAGCGGAGATAGAAGTACACGAATACATAAGCCGAATGTATCATGGCTAAAATATAAGTACATCATATCAGTACATATCCAAAATACAATAACTAGTAAGCACGATAAGGAACTAAAAGAAACATCCAAGCATCGCCAAAAGATCTAATCCATCTTTCCCTTACCGCGATCTTGCCTCGAGCCACCTGAAAAGAAATAATTGGAATGGGATGAGATTACTAAATCTCAGTGAGTCCGCCTATCCTATTAGTCCGCTCGGATCTATAGGGATCATACAAAAATGAGCGAATCCACCATGGATTCGGGGTTATTCTCACTTCCGGTACAAATACTGAGCAAACGATCAATTCATCCACCATTGGATGAATAATACAAATATACAATTGTATAAGCAACCAAGTATGCAAAACCCGCATCCACATACGGGGAATCCAGAAACGCGTTAATGCCTCGACTAGGTTATAAAAACACACCCTCGATGAATCACGCCCATGCCTATTGTCAAGAGACTTGTACAAGCACACCGCAAGATGATTAGACGGGTTCGCAAAAGCCTAAATGGTCGCGAGATTACCTTAGCCTAATTGGCGTCATCGTCCCATTAACCATCTTCACGCACATGTGTTAACGCCGAGTACAATACGCCATCTTGACACATGGGTCCATCGGGCGAAAGCCTAGTGATGTAGCCTACATGGCACCACTAGAGATGGTTTACCTGTCATGCCTAGGCCTACTTGGCCGCACAACGCCACCATACCGAGAACGCAAGTGTGTTAACGCCAAGTGGGAAAATGCCTCAAGACCCTCACAAGCACACTACAACGGTAGCTCAGGTGTGAGCCCAAGATCACATGATCGGGGCTGTCCCATTGGTCACAAACCCGGGATGTAACGCAACCTAGCCCCCGGCCCGTTTCGATTCTAGCATACACACATATCAAGCGCCAAAACACGCAAGCACACAATCCCAATTGTTTAACCGAAACAACGGGCATTAACAGATCGTTCATGTCACAACACAATATAGCACACACATATCAACATGACATGGTAATTAAGAGTAGTAAAGTCATTTCAGCTCATCTATGCATAACTGACATATGTTCCAAACTGTCGCACTTAACGATAGGCATATCAGATATATCAAAAAATGACATTAAGACATTAATGCTAATTTTCCTAGATAGTACACTTAATTAGCTTTCTAACAGTATATGGTACGCGTCAAACGGGTACACGAAGAGGGAGTTACGAATTTCCAAAGATTGCTGATTTTTCCTATTTCGCCCAGTGTAACCGGTTACACCAGAACCCGTAACCGGTTACGGATACGCAAAATGCCCAGATTTCCCAGTTTTCAACAGCGTAACCGGTTACACCAAAACCCGTAACCGGTTACACTGTACCAGAATCATTTTTCTGCATTTTTAAGGATTCTATGACAGTCCCAAAATGCTTCTAAGTTCATCCCCTGCATTACTAACAAATCCCACAAATTTAAAACATGCACAAAATTCAGAATCACCAACAAGCAAGGATTTAAGGCAATACAACATATTCAGCTTCATTGATTCATTAATCATCACACAATCCCTAAACCCCAAATAAAACCCCAACATGCAAAGCCCATAGTTTCTATCTAAGGACTCACCTTAGAGATTGAGAAGATGATGAGAATGGAGCTGAGAGCAGAATAGAAGATGATGATAGAGACAGAGCTTGGACAGATTTAGTGCATGCAAGGATGGAGCTGAGTTGAATCAAGTTTGGAGGCTTCTTCTTCTCTTCCTCCCTCTTCCACGTTTCTTTCTCTTCTTTCTATCAAATTCTGGTTTTGTTCAAATGGTTAGAATATCACCAAGAACCAAACAAGTCCTTATTCTCATTTAAGTGGGAAATGTCCATAATGCCCTCATTCTTACTAATTGGCATGATTTATGTGACTCATTAGTAAGAATGTGTATTATATTTGTCCATTACTCATCTCAATTTAATTTGGAATTGGTAATTGGACAATTATAATACCGGGTATTACATTCTCCCCTCCTTAAATAGAATTCGTCCTCGAATTCAAAAAAAAACTTACCGAAACAAGTGAGGATAGGATTCCCGCATCTCTGACTCAAGCTCCCACGTAGCTTCCTCAGGACGCGTCTCATCCCACATCACTTTCACGATAGGTATCTCCTTACTCCTTTGAGACTTGCTAGCTCGCTCTAAGACACGGCAAGGTTGAGGATCATAGGAAAGATCTGGTTCTACTTCAACAGAATCTGAAGAATAGGATGGAAAGTATCAGGCACGAACTTTTGGAGCTGAGATACGTGGAATACGTCATGCAGCCCGGATAGTGAGGGTGGTAGTGCTAACTGATAAGCCACTTCACCTACCCGGCTCATAATCTGATATGGTCCCACATACCTCGGACAGAGCTTTCGCGTTTTGAACGGTCCTCCCAACCTCAATCTTGGAGGGACCTTCAAATACACATGATCACCAACTTCAAATTCTAAAGGTCTCCTCCGTTTGTCCGCATAGTTCTTCTGTCGGCCTTGGGCTTTCTTATGATTATCCTGGATCATTTTGACTTTCGCGGTGGTTTCTTGTATAATCTCCGGTCCAAGAATACTTTTCTCCCCCACTTCGGCCCAACATAGTGGCGATCGACATTTTCTCCCATATAGAGCCTCATAGGGAGCCATACCCAAACTAGCATGGTAACTGTTATTATATGCGAGCTCTACCAACGGTAAATGATCCTTCCAACTCCCACCTTCTTCTAGAATGCAAGCTCTTAACATATCTTCTATCGTCTGGATTGTCCTCTCTGTCTGCCCATCGGACTGAGGATGGTTGGATGTACTCATATCTAGTTTAGTCCCCAATTCCTTATGAAACATCTTCCAAAATCTCGAAGTGAACTTTGGATCACGATCGGACACTATACTAGATGGCACGCCATGCAACCGTACAATCTCTGCTATGAAAAGCCTTGCAAGATGAATCACCTTGTGAGTGGTCTTTACAGGTAAAAAGTGAGCAGACTTAGTCAACCTGTCCACTATTACCCATATAGAATCATGTCCGCCTCGAGTACGAGGTAATCCCACAATGAAATCCATGGAGATAGAATCCCATTTCCACATCGGTATCTCCAGTGGCTGTAACATTCCTCCTGGCCTCTGATGTTCAATTTTAACTTGTTGGCAAACGGAACATTGTGCCACATATTCTGCAATCTCCTTCTTCATTCCCGGCCACCAAAAGTCTTTCTTCAAGTCCTGATACATTTTGGTCGATCCAGGATGAATAGAAAATCTACTCTTGTGTGCTTCATCAAGAATCAAACGCTTCAACTCAGAATCGTTCGGTATACACATTCGTTGCTTGAACAAGATTACTCCATCAGGTGCCCTCACAAAATCAAGCATGCCTCCGCTCGCTTGCAATTGCTCATCATACCCCTGTGATATTTGAATTCTTCCTTGTAGCTCATTCTGGATGTTCAAGTTACTAATCAACACACCATTGGGTGTCCATTCAAACTGAAGGTTAAGATTTCGAAACTTCTCCAACAATCCATGCTCTAACATCATCAGTTCAGCAACTCGAAATTCCTTCCTACTTAAGGCATCTGCCACTTTGTTAGCCTTTCCTGGATGGTATTTCAATTCAAAGTCAAAATCCTTAAGGTACTCCATCCATCTCCTTTGTCGCATATTCAACTCCTTCTGGTCGAAAAGATATCTCAAGCTTTTATGATCACTAAACATCTCAAAGTGAACGCCATATAGATAATGTCGCCACACCTTGAGTGCAAAAACTATTGCAACAAGCTCAAGATCGTGGGTCGGGTAATTCTCTTCATGAGATCTCAACTGCCGAGACGCATAAGCTACCACCTGTCCGTCTTGCATCAATACTCCGCCTAAACCTTTCTTAGAAGCGTCGCAGAACACTTCATAGGATCGGTTTGGATCCGGAATCACTAATACGGGTGCAGTAGTCAACTTCTTCTTAAGCTTCTGAAAACTCTGCTCACATTCGGAATTCCATTCAAAAGCAACTTCCTTACGGGTAAGCTTCGTCAATGGTAAGGCTAGCTTAGCAAACCCCATAATAAATCTTCGGTAATAACCTGCCAAAACCAGGAAGCTTCTGACTTCAGTCACACTCTTTGGTCGATCCCAATTCACCACTGCTTATACTTTAGAGGGATCCACTGCCACGCCTCCTCCTGAGATGACATGACCGAGGAAACTTACTTCGGATAGCCAAAATTCACACTTACTGAACTTGGCATACAATTGCTTCTCCCGAAGAGTAGATAACACAATCCGCAAATGCTCTTCATGACTTCGGGAGTACGGGAATACACCAGGATGTCGTCAATGAAGATTACTACAAACTGGTCCAGATATGGTTGAAAGATTCGATTCATGTAATCCATGAAAACTGTCGGAGCATTAGTCACACCAAATGGCATAACTAAAAACTCGTAGTGACCATATCGAGTCCTGAATGCAGTCTTAGGTACATCTGAGCTCTTCACTCGAATTTGATGGTACCCTGACCTAAGATCAATCTTCGAGAACACACTGGCTCCTTTCAACTGATCTAGGAGGTCATCAATCTGTGGTAAAGGATATTTGTTCTTTATGGTAACTTTGTTCAACTGACGATAATCGATGCACAAGCGCATACTTCCGTCTTTCTTCTTTACCAAAAGAACAGGAGCTCCCCATGGAGAAACACTAGGTTGGATAAAATGCTTAGCAAGAAGCTCTTCCAATTGGCTCTTCAGTTCTCTGAGTTCAATAGGAGACATCCTATATGGAGTGATGGAAACTGGGGTTGTTCCAGGAACAAGATCAATCGAGAATTCTACTTCCCTTTCTGGAGGAAGAGAAGTGATATCCTCAGGAAATACATCAGGAAATTCGCGCACCACCGGAATCTCCGACAATTCAACTCTCAAAGAAGGTTCCTTGGAAAGAACTAAAATAAAGGATCTTTCTTGAGAAAAGAGATAATTAACCGCGCTGATCGTACCTTCTATCAACTTGGTAATTGCATCATCGGAAGAAGTCTCTTCTGCAGGAATGAATATGGCCTTCTCTTTGCAACCAATGTACACCGAGTTAAGAGACAACCAATCCATCCCTAGGATAACGTCAAGCCTCTTGAGGGGTAAGCAAATCAGATCAATTGGATAGTCACGACCATTAAAAGACACCGAACAGTCTTTACAAACTAGTCGAGCTTCCACGGTATCATCCGTTGCCGAAGAAATAATCATGGGATCAGGCAATGGAATAACCTCCAAACCAAGCCGGTAAACACACTCGGTAGAGAAAAAAGAATGAGTGGCTCCACAATCAAATAAAACACATAAAGGTTGATTGTTAACATAACACGTACCCGCAATGAGGTTGTGGTTTCCCTTAGCCTTCCTTGAATCCAACGTGTAAACACGACCTGCAGTCTTCTCAGGAACTCTCTTCTTGGGGCAGAATCTGGATATGTGACCTGGCTCGCCACACTCGTAACAAGTCACTGAAGGGTTGGTGCACTCCCCGGTGTGCTTCCTATTACACTTGTGACAATAGGGCGGTTGAGCTTATTGGTTACCATAAACCTGCTTCTTCTTTGATGGAGGGTTACGAGGCCTCAAGTGTTGAGTAGATCTTCCTTGCTCCCTAAAATTAGTCCTGTTCTGGTTCCTCTCTTCTTGAACCCTCTTCAAACTGTTTTCAGCAACATAGCATTGCCTCAAACACTCAGCATAAGTAGTGAACTCTCTTTGGGATACACTATGAGCAATGTCATCCCTTAAACCCATCATGAACTGGTCAATCTTCCATAGTTCATCTGGAGCATAAACAGCTTGTCGGGAGTAATCAGCCAAGTCTTCGAACTTCTCTGCATATTCCGAAACGGACATGTCACCTTGCTTGAAGTTCTGGAATTCTCGCTCCTTCTGAGTCCTCACACTATTAGGGAAATACTTCTCCAAGAATGCTACTTTGAAGTGTTGCCAATCCTTAGGAATCTCTTGTATGGTGAAATAGGTAGATGCAGTGTTCCACCACCTAAGAGCCGGTCCCTTCATCTTCTGAGTAGCAAAGATCACCTTTTCTTTTTCAGTACACTGAATAGCTTGGAACACCCTTTCCATACCAGCTAGCCAATCATGGGCCAAAAGAGAGTCAAGTCCGCCAACAAACTCCGGAGGATCCATCCTGAAGAAAGCACGAAAGTCTGGTCCAGCTGCAGCCTGAGGAACGGGAACTTGGGTAGGAGGTTGTTGTCCCTGCATGCCTTGTATCATTTGGGCCATCATCTTATTTTGCTGCATCATCTGTTGCCAAGGCACGCCTGCACCTCCGGTTCCTTGGTCGGGCTCCACATTCCTAGTTCTGGGCCTTCTGGGACCTCTGCGTTGCTCAGCCATCTCCATGTCTGTCCTACGCATGGAATCAAGTTGATCAGGCTCAATGCCATAAATAAGACATAAGGAATCATACTGATCATACACATATGAGGCAGAATTGTACTGCATTATGATGCGTCTTAGCAAGGTCGAGGATCGACCTGCTCTGATACCAACTGTAACACCCCACACATATATGTCTAGAATAATATGCATAAAGTATTAAATATGGTTCATAAGACAACAATTACATAATGTTTGCAGCGGAGATAGAAGTACACGAATACATAAGCCGAATGTATCATGGCTAAAATATAAGTACATCATATCAGTACATATCCAAAATACAATAACTAGTAAGCACGATAAGGAACTAAAAGAAACATCCAAGCATCGCCAAAAGATCTAATCCATCTTTCCCTTACCGCGATCTTGCCTCGAGCCACCTGAAAAGAAATAATTGGAATGGGATGAGATTACTAAATCTCAGTGAGTCCGCCTATCCTATTAGTCCGCTCGGATCTATAGGGATCATACAAAAATGAGCGAATCCACCATGGATTCGGGGTTATTCTCACTTCCGGTACAAATACTGAGCAAACGATCAATTCATCCACCATTGGATGAATAATACAAATATACAATTGTATAAGCAACCAAGTATGCAAAACCCGCATCCACATACGGGGAATCCAGAAACGCGTTAATGCCTCGACTAGGTTATAAAAACACACCCTCGATGAATCACGCCCATGCCTATTGTCAAGAGACTTGTACAAGCACACCGCAAGATGATTAGACGGGTTCGCAAAAGCCTAAATGGTCGCGAGATTACCTTAGCCTAATTGGCGTCATCGTCCCATTAACCATCTTCACGCACATGTGTTAACGCCGAGTACAATACGCCATCTTGACACATGGGTCCATCGGGCGAAAGCCTAGTGATGTAGCCTACATGGCACCACAAGAGATGGTTTACCTGTCATGCCTAGGCCTACTTGGCCGCACAACGCCACCATACCGAGAACGCAAGTGTGTTAACGCCAAGTGGGAAAATGCCTCAAGACCCTCACAAGCACACTACAACGGTAGCTCAGGTGTGAGCCCAAGATCACATGATCGGGGCTGTCCCATTGGTCACAAACCCGGGATGTAACGCAACCTAGCCCCCGGCCCGTTTCGATTCTAGCATACACACATATCAAGCGCCAAAACACGCAAGCACACAATCCCAATTGTTTAACCGAAACAACGGGCATTAACAGATCGTTCATGTCACAACACAATATAGCACACACATATCAACATGACATGGTAATTAAGAGTAGTAAAGTCATTTCAGCTCATCTATGCATAACTGACATATGTTCCAAACTGTCGCACTTAACGATAGGCATATCAGATATATCAAAAAATGACATTAAGACATTAATGCTAATTTTCCTAGATAGTACACTTAATTAGCTTTCTAACAGTATATGGTACGCGTCAAACGGGTACACGAAGAGGGAGTTACGAATTTCCAAAGATTGCTGATTTTTCCTATTTCGCCCAGTGTAACCGGTTACACCAGAACCCGTAACCGGATACGGATACGCAAAATGCCCAGATTTCCCAGTTTTCAACAGCGTAACCGGTTACACCAAAACCCGTAACCGGTTACACTGTACCAGAATCATTTTTCTGCATTTTTAAGGATTCTATGACAGTCCCAAAATGCTTCTAAGTTCATCCCCTGCATTACTAACAAATCCCACAAATTTAAAACATGCACAAAATTCAGAATCACCAACAAGCAAGGATTTAAGGCAATACAACATATTCAGCTTCATTGATTCATTAATCATCACACAATCCCTAAACCCCAAATAAAACCCCAACATGCAAAGCCCATAGTTTCTATCTAAGGACTCACCTTAGAGATTGAGAAGATGATGAGAATGGAGCTGAGAGCAGAATAGAAGATGATGATAGAGACAGAGCTTGGACAGATTTAGTGCATGCAAGGATGGAGCTGAGTTGAATCAAGTTTGGAGGCTTCTTCTTCTCTTCCTCCCTCTTCCACGTTTCTTTCTCTTCTTTCTATCAAATTCTGGTTTTGTTCAAATGGTTAGAATATCACCAAGAACCAAACAAGTCCTTATTCTCATTTAAGTGGGAAATGTCCATAATGCCCTCATTCTTACTAATTGGCATGATTTATGTGACTCATTAGTAAGAATGTGTATTATATTTGTCCATTACTCATCTCAATTTAATTTGGAATTGGTAATTGGACAATTATAATACCGGGTATTACATTCTCCCCTCCTTAAATAGAATTCGTCCTCGAATTCAAAAAAAAACTTACCGAAACAAGTGAGGATAGGATTCCCGCATCTCTGACTCAAGCTCCCACGTAGCTTCCTCAGGACGCGTCTCATCCCACATCACTTTCACGATAGGTATCTCCTTACTCCTTTGAGACTTGCTAGCTCGCTCTAAGACACGGCAAGGTTGAGGATCATAGGAAAGATCTGGTTCTACTTCAACAGAATCTGAAGAATAGGATGGAAAGTATCAGGCACGAACTTTTGGAGCTGAGATACGTGGAATACGTCATGCAGCCCGGATAGTGAGGGTGGTAGTGCTAACTGATAAGCCACTTCACCTACCCGGCTCATAATCTGATATGGTCCCACATACCTCGGACAGAGCTTTCGCGTTTTGAACGGTCCTCCCAACCTCAATCTTGGAGGGACCTTCAAATACACATGATCACCAACTTCAAATTCTAAAGGTCTCCTCCGTTTGTCCGCATAGTTCTTCTGTCGGCCTTGGGCTTTCTTATGATTATCCTGGATCATTTTGACTTTCGCGGTGGTTTCTTGTATAATCTCCGGTCCAAGAATACTTTTCTCCCCCACTTCGGCCCAACATAGTGGCGATCGACATTTTCTCCCATATAGAGCCTCATAGGGAGCCATACCCAAACTAGCATGGTAACTGTTATTATATGCGAGCTCTACCAACGGTAAATGATCCTTCCAACTCCCACCTTCTTCTAGAATGCAAGCTCTTAACATATCTTCTATCGTCTGGATTGTCCTCTCTGTCTGCCCATCGGACTGAGGATGGTTGGATGTACTCATATCTAGTTTAGTCCCCAATTCCTTATGAAACATCTTCCAAAATCTCGAAGTGAACTTTGGATCACGATCGGACACTATACTAGATGGCACGCCATGCAACCGTACAATCTCTGCTATGAAAAGCCTTGCAAGATGAATCACCTTGTGAGTGGTCTTTACAGGTAAAAAGTGAGCAGACTTAGTCAACCTGTCCACTATTACCCATATAGAATCATGTCCGCCTCGAGTACGAGGTAATCCCACAATGAAATCCATGGAGATAGAATCCCATTTCCACATCGGTATCTCCAGTGGCTGTAACATTCCTCCTGGCCTCTGATGTTCAATCTTAACTTGTTGGCAAACGGAACATTGTGCCACATATTCTGCAATCTCCTTCTTCATTCCCGGCCACCAAAAGTCTTTCTTCAAGTCCTGATACATTTTGGTCGATCCAGGATGAATAGAAAATCTACTCTTCTGTGCTTTATCAAGAATCAAACGCTTCAACTCAGAATCGTTCGGTATACACATTCGTTGCTTGAACAAGATTACTCCATCAGGTGCCCTCACAAAATCAAGCATGCCTCCGCTCGCTTGCAATTGCTCATCATACCCCTGTGATATTTGAATTCTTCCTTGTAGCTCATTCTGGATGTTCAAGTTACTAATCAACACACCATTGGGTGTCCATTCAAACTGAAGGTTAAGATTTCGAAACTTCTCCAACAATCCATGCTCTAACATCATCAGTTCAGCAACTCGAAATTCCTTCCTACTTAAGGCATCTGCCACTTTGTTAGCCTTTCCTGGATGGTATTTCAATTCAAAGTCAAAATCCTTAAGGTACTCCATCCATCTCCTTTGTCGCATATTCAACTCCTTCTGGTCGAAAAGATATCTCAAGCTTTTATGATCACTAAACATCTCAAAGTGAACGCCATATAGATAATGTCGCCACACCTTGAGTGCAAAAACTATTGCAACAAGCTCAAGATCGTGGGTCGGGTAATTCTCTTCATGAGATCTCAACTGCCGAGACGCATAAGCTACCACCTGTCCGTCTTGCATCAATACTCCGCCTAAACCTTTCTTAGAAGCGTCGCAGAACACTTCATAGGATTGGTTTGGATCCGGAATCACTAATACGGGTGCAGTAGTCAACTTCTTCTTAAGCTTCTGAAAACTCTGCTCACATTCGGAATTCCATTCAAAAGCAACTTCCTTACGGGTAAGCTTCGTCAATGGTAAGGCTAGCTTAGCAAACCCCATAATAAATCTTCGGTAATAACCTGCCAAAACCAGGAAGCTTCTGACTTCAGTCACACTCTTTGGTCGATCCCAATTCACCACTGCTTATACTTTAGAGGGATCCACTGCCACGCCTCCTCCTGAGATGACATGACCGAGGAAACTTACTTCGGATAGCCAAAATTCACACTTACTGAACTTGGCATACAATTGCTTCTCTCGAAGAGTAGATAACACAATCCGCAAATGCTCTTCATGATCTTCGGGAGTACGGGAATACACCAGGATGTCGTCAATGAAGATTACTACAAACTGGTCCAGATATGGTTGAAAGATTCGATTCATGTAATCCATGAAAACTGTCGGAGCATTAGTCACACCAAATGGCATAACTAAAAACTCGTAGTGACCATATCGAGTCCTGAATGCAGTCTTAGGTACATCTGAGCTCTTCACTCGAATTTGATGGTACCCTGACCTAAGATCAATCTTCGAGAACACACTGGCTCCTTTCAACTGATCTAGGAGGTCATCAATCTGTGGTAAAGGATATTTGTTCTTTATGGTAACTTTGTTCAACTGACGATAATCGATGCACAAGCGCATACTTCCGTCTTTCTTCTTTACCAAAAGATCCAGAAACGCGTTAATGCCTCGACTAGGTTATAAAAACACACCCTCGATGAATCACGCCCATGCCTATTGTCAAGAGACTTGTACAAGCACACCGCAAGATGATTAGACGGGTTCGCAAAAGCCTAAATGGTCGCGAGATTACCTTAGCCTAATTGGCGTCATCGTCCCATTAACCATCTTCACGCACATGTGTTAACGCCGAGTACAATACGCCATCTTGACACATGGGTCCATCGGGCGAAAGCCTAGTGATGTAGCCTACATGGCACCACTAGAGATGGTTTACCTGTCATGCCTAGGCCTACTTGGCCGCACAACGCCACCATACCGAGAACGCAAGTGTGTTAACGCCAAGTGGGAAAATGCCTCAAGACCCTCACAAGCACACTACAACGGTAGCTCAGGTGTGAGCCCAAGATCACATGATCGGGGCTGTCCCATTGGTCACAAACCCGGGATGTAACGCAACCTAGCCCCCGGCCCGTTTCGATTCTAGCATACACACATATCAAGCGCCAAAACACGCAAGCACACAATCCCAATTGTTTAACCGAAACAACGGCCATTAACAGATCGTTCATGTCACAACACAATATAGCACACACATATCAACATGACATGGTAATTAAGAGTAGTAAAGTCATTTCAGCTCATCTATGCATAACTGACATATGTTCCAAACTGTCGCACTTAACGATAGGCATATCAGATATATCAAAAAATGACATTAAGACATTAATGCTAATTTTCCTAGATAGTACACTTAATTAGCTTTCTAACAGTATATGGTACGCGTCAAACGGGTACACGAAGAGGGAGTTACGAATTTCCAAAGATTGCTGATTTTTCCTATTTCGCCCAGTGTAACCGGTTACACCAGAACCCGTAACCGGTTACGGATACGCAAAATGCCCAGATTTCCCAGTTTTCAACAGCGTAACCGGTTACACCAAAACCCGTAACCGGTTACACTGTACCAGAATCATTTTTCTGCATTTTTAAGGATTCTATGACAGTCCCAAAATGCTTCTAAGTTCATCCCCTGCATTACTAACAAATCCCACAAATTTAAAACATGCACAAAATTCAGAATCACCAACAAGCAAGGATTTAAGGCAATACAACATATTCAGCTTCATTGATTCATTAATCATCACACAATCCCTAAACCCCAAATAAAACCCCAACATGCAAAGCCCATAGTTTCTATCTAAGGACTATCCTTAGAGATTGAGAAGATGATGAGAATGGAGCTGAGAGCAGAATAGAAGATGATGATAGAGACAGAGCTTGGACAGATTTAGTGCATGCAAGGATGGAGCTGAGTTGAATCAAGTTTGGAGGCTTCTTCTTCTCTTCCTCCCTCTTCCACGTTTCTTTCTCTTCTTTCTATCAAATTCTGGTTTTGTTCAAATGGTTAGAATATCACCAAGAACCAAACAAGTCCTTATTCTCATTTAAGTGGGAAATGTCCATAATGCCCTCATTCTTACTAATTGGCATGATTTATGTGACTCATTAGTAAGAATGTGTATTATATTTGTCCATTACTCATCTCAATTTAATTTGGAATTGGTAATTGGACAATTATAATACCGGGTATTACATTCTCCCCTCCTTAAATAGAATTCGTCCTCGAATTCAAAAAAAAACTTACCGAAACAAGTGAGGATAGGATTCCCGCATCTCTGACTCAAGCTCCCACGTAGCTTCCTCAGGACGCGTCTCATCCCACATCACTTTCACGATAGGTATCTCCTTACTCCTTAGAGACTTGCTAGCTCGCTCTAAGACACGGCAAGGTTGAGGATCATAGGAAAGATCTGGTTCTACTTCAACAGAATCTGGAAGAATAGGATGGAAAGTATCAGGCACAAACTTTCGGAGCTGAGATACGTGGAATACGTCATGCAGCCCGGATAGTGAGGGTGGTAGTGCTAACTGATAAGCCACTTCACCTACCCGGCTCATAATCTGATATGGTCCCACATACCTCGGACAGAGCTTTCGCGTTTTGAACGGTCCTCCCAACCTCAATCTTGGAGTGACCTTCAAATACACATGATCACCAACTTCAAATTCTAAAGGTCTCCTCCGTTTGTCCACATAGTTCTTCTGTCGGCCTTGGGCTTTCTTATGATTATCCTGGATCATTTTGACTTTCGCGGTGGTTTCTTGTATAATCTCCGGTCCAAGAATACTTTTCTCCCCCACTTCGGCCCAACATAGTGGCGATCGACATTTTCTCCCATATAGAGCCTCATAGGGAGCCATACCCAAACTAGCATGGTAACTGTTATTATATGCGAACTCTACCAACGGTAAATGATCCTTCCAACTCCCACCTTCTTCTAGAATGCAAGCTCTTAACATATCTTCTATCGTCTGGATTGTCCTCTCTGTCTGCCCATCAGACTGAGGATGGTTGGATGTACTCATATCTAGTTTAGTCCCCAATTCCTTATGAAACATCTTCCAAAATCTCGAAGTGAACTTTGGATCACGATCGGACACTATACTAGATGGCACGCCATGCAACCGTACAATCTCTGCTATGAAAATCCTTGCAAGATGAATCACCTTGTGAGTGGTCTTTACAGGTAAAAAGTGAGCAGACTTAGTCAACCTGTCCACTATTACCCATATAGAATCATGTCCGCCTCGAGTACGAGGTAATCCCACAATGAAATCCATGGAGATAGAATCCCATTTCCACATCGGTATCTCTAGTGGCTGTAACATTCCTCCTGGCCTCTGATGTTCAATCTTAACTTGTTGGCAAACGGAACATTGTGCCACATATTCTGCAATCTCCTTCTTCATTCCCGGCCACCAAAAGTCTTTCTTCAAGTCCTGATACATTTTGGTCGATCCAGGATGAATAGAAAATCTACTCTTGTGTGCTTCATCAAGAATCAAACGCTTCAACTCAGAATCGTTCGGTATACACATTCGTTGCTTGAACAAGATTACTCCATCAGGTGCCCTCACAAAATCAAGCATGCCTCCGCTCGCTTGCAATTGCTCATCATACCCCTGTGATATCTGAATTCTTCCTTGTAGCTCATTCTGGATGTTCAAGTTACTAATCAACACACCATTGGGTGTCCATTCAAACTGAAGGTTAAGATTTCGAAACTTCTCCAACAATCCATGCTCTAACATCATCAGTTCAGCAACTCGAAATTCCTTCCTACTTAAGGCATCTGCCACTTTGTTAGCCTTTCCTGGATGGTATTTCAATTCAAAGTCAAAATCCTTAAGGTACTCCATCCATCTCCTTTGTCGCATATTCAACTCCTTCTGGTCGAAAAGATATCTCAAGCTTTTATGATCACTAAACATCTCAAAGTGAACGCCATATAGATAATGTCGCCACACCTTGAGTGCAAAAACTATTGCAACAAGCTCAAGATCGTGGGTCGGGTAATTCTCTTCATGAGATCTCAACTGCCGAGACGCATAAGCTACCACCTGTCCGTCTTGCATCAATACTCCGCCTAAACCTTTCTTAGAAGCGTCGCAGAACACTTCATAGGATCGGTTTGGATCCGGAATCACTAATACGGGTGCAGTAGTCAACTTCTTCTTAAGCTTCTGAAAACTCTGCTCACATTCGGAATTCCATTCAAAAGCAACTTCCTTACGGGTAAGCTTCGTCAATGGTAAGGCTAGCTTAGCAAACCCCATAATAAATCTTCGGTAATAACCTGCCAAAACCAGGAAGCTTCTGACTTCAGTCACACTCTTTGGTCGATCCCAATTCACCACTGCTTCTACTTTAGAGGGATCCACTGCCACGCCTCCTCCTGAGATGACATGACCGAGGAAACTTACTTCGGATAGCCAAAATTCACACTTACTGAACTTGGCATACAATTGCTTCTCTCGAAGAGTAGATAACACAATCCGCAAATGCTCTTCATGATCTTCGGGAGTACGGGAATACACCAGGATGTCGTCAATGAAGATTACTACAAACTGGTCCAGATATGGTTGAAAGATTCGATTCATGTAATCCATGAAAACTGTCGGAGCATTAGTCACACCAAATGGCATAACTAAAAACTCGTAGTGACCATATCGAGTCCTGAATGCAGTCTTAGGTACATCTGAGCTCTTCACTCGAATTTGATGGTACCCTGACCTAAGATCAATCTTCGAGAACACACTGGCTCCTTTCAACTGATCTAGGAGGTCATCAATCTGTGGTAAAGGATATTTGTTCTTTATGGTAACTTTGTTCAACTGACGATAATCGATGCACAAGCGCATACTTCCGTCTTTCTTCTTTACCAAAAGAACAGGAGCTCCCCATGGAGAAACACTAGGTTGGATAAAATGCTTAGCAAGAAGCTCTTCCAATTGGCTCTTCAGTTCTCTGAGTTCAATAGGAGACATCCTATATGGAGTGATGGAAACTGGGGTTGTTCCAGGAACAAGATCAATCGAGAATTCTACTTCCCTTTCTGGAGGAAGAGAAGTGATATCCTCAGGAAATACATCTGGAAATTCGCGCACCACCGGAATCTCCGACAATTCAACTCTCAAAGAAGGTTCCTTGGAAAGAACTAAAATAAAGGATCTTTCTTGAGAAAAGAGATAACTAACCGCGCTGATCGTACCTTCTATCAACTTGGTAATTGCATCATCGGAAGAAGTCTCTTCTGCAGGAATGAATATGGCCTTCTCTTTGCAACCAATGTACACCGAGTTAAGAGACAACCAATCCATCCCTAGGATAACGTCAAGCCTCTTGAGGGGTAAGCAAATCAGATCAATTGGATAGTCACGACCATTAAAAGACACCGAACAGTCTTTACAAACTAGTCGAGCTTCCACGGTATCATCCGTTGCCGAAGAAATAATCATGGGATCAGGCAATGGAATAACCTCCAAACCAAGCCGGTAAACACACTCGGTAGAGAAAAAAGAATGAGTGGCTCCACAATCAAATAAAACACATAAAGGTTGATTGTTAACATAACACGTACCCGCAATGAGGTTGTGGTTTCCCTTAGCCTTCCTTGAATCCAACGTGTAAACACGACCTGCAGTCTTCTCAGGAACTCTCTTCTTGGGGCAGAATCTGGATATGTGACCTGGCTCGCCACACTCGTAACAAGTCACTGAAGGGTTGGTGCACTCCCCGGTGTGCTTCCTATTACACTTGTGACAATAGGGCGGTTGAGCTGATTGGTTACCATAAACCTGCTTCTTCTTTGATGGAGGGTTACGAGGCCTCAAGTGTTGAGTAGATCTTCCTTGCTCCCTAAAATTAGTCCTGTTCTGGTTCCTCTCTTCTTGAACCCTCTTCAAACTGTTTTCAGCAACATAGCATTGCCTCAAACACTCAGCATAAGTAGTGAACTCTCTTTGGGATACACTATGAGCAATGTCATCCCTTAAACCCATCATGAACTGGTCAATCTTCCATAGTTCATCTGGAGCATAAACAGCTTGTCGGGAGTAATCAGCCAAGTCTTCGAACTTCTCTGCATATTCCGAAACGGACATGTCACCTTGCTTGAAGTTCTGGAATTCTCGCTCCTTCTGAGTCCTCACACTATTAGGGAAATACTTCTCCAAGAATGCTACTTTGAAGTGTTGCCAATCCTTAGGAATCTCTTGTATGGTGAAATAGGTAGATGCAGTGTTCCACCACCTAAGAGCCGGTCCCTTCATCTTCTGAGTAGCAAAGATCACCTTTTCTTTTTCAGTACACTGAATAGCTTGGAACACCCTTTCCATACCAGCTAGCCAATCATGGGCCAAAAGAGAGTCAAGTCCGCCAACAAACTCCGGAGGATCCATCCTGAAGAAAGCACGAAAGTCTGGTCCAGCTGCAGCCTGAGGAACGGGAACTTGGGTAGGAGGTTGTTGTCCCTGCATGCCTTGCATCATTTGGGCCATCATCTTATTTTGCTGCATCATCTGTTGCCAAGGCACGCCTGCACCTCCGGTTCCTTGGTCGGGCTCCACATTCCTAGTTCTGGGCCTTCTGGGACCTCTGCGTTGCTCAGCCATCTCCATGTCTGTCCTACGCATGGAATCAAGTTGATCAGGCTCAATGCCATAAATAAGACATAAGGAATCATACTGATCATACACATATGAGGCAGAATTGTACTGCATTATGATGCGTCTTAGCAAGGTCGAGGATCGACCTGCTCTGATACCAACTGTAACACCCCACACATATATGTCTAGAATAATATGCATAAAGTATTAAATATGGTTCATAAGACAACAATTACATAATGTTTGCAGCGGAGATAGAAGTACACGAATACATAAGCCGAATGTATCATGGCTAAAATATAAGTACATCATATCAGTACATATCCAAAATACAATAACTAGTAAGCACGATAAGGAACTAAAAGAAACATCCAAGCATCGCCAAAAGATCTAATCCATCTTTCCCTTACCGCGATCTTGCCTCGAGCCACCTGAAAAGAAATAATTGGAATGGGATGAGATTACTAAATCTCAGTGAGTCCGCCTATCCTATTAGTCCGCTCGGATCTATAGGGATCATACAAAAATGAGCGAATCCACCATGGATTCGGGGTTATTCTCACTTCCGGTACAAATACTGAGCAAACGATCAATTCATCCACCATTGGATGAATAATACAAATATACAATTGTATAAGCAACCAAGTATGCAAAACCCGCATCCACATACGGGGAATCCAGAAACGCGTTAATGCCTCGACTAGGTTATAAAAACACACCCTCGATGAATCACGCCCATGCCTATTGTCAAGAGACTTGTACAAGCACACCGCAAGATGATTAGACGGGTTCGCAAAAGCCTAAATGGTCGCGAGATTACCTTAGCCTAATTGGCGTCATCGTCCCATTAACCATCTTCACGCACATGTGTTAACGCCGAGTACAATACGCCATCTTGACACATGGGTCCATCGGGCGAAAGCCTAGTGATGTAGCCTACATGGCACCACAAGAGATGGTTTACCTGTCATGCCTAGGCCTACTTGGCCGCACAACGCCACCATACCGAGAACGCAAGTGTGTTAACGCCAAGTGGGAAAATGCCTCAAGACCCTCACAAGCACACTACAACGGTAGCTCAGGTGTGAGCCCAAGATCACATGATCGGGGCTGTCCCATTGGTCACAAACCCGGGATGTAACGCAACCTAGCCCCCGGCCCGTTTCGATTCTAGCATACACACATATCAAGCGCCAAAACACGCAAGCACACAATCCCAATTGTTTAACCGAAACAACGGGCATTAACAGATCGTTCATGTCACAACACAATATAGCACACACATATCAACATGACATGGTAATTAAGAGTAGTAAAGTCATTTCAGCTCATCTATGCATAACTGACATATGTTCCAAACTGTCGCACTTAACGATAGGCATATCAGATATATCAAAAAATGACATTAAGACATTAATGCTAATTTTCCTAGATAGTACACTTAATTAGCTTTCTAACAGTATATGGTACGCGTCAAACGGGTACACGAAGAGGGAGTTACGAATTTCCAAAGATTGCTGATTTTTCCTATTTCGCCCAGTGTAACCGGTTACACCAGAACCCGTAACCGGTTACGGATACGCAAAATGCCCAGATTTCCCAGTTTTCAACAGCGTAACCGGTTACACCAAAACCCGTAACCGGTTACACTGTACCAGAATCATTTTTCTGCATTTTTAAGGATTCTATGACAGTCCCAAAATGCTTCTAAGTTCATCCCCTGCATTACTAACAAATCCCACAAATTTAAAACATGCACAAAATTCAGAATCACCAACAAGCAAGGATTTAAGGCAATACAACATATTCAGCTTCATTGATTCATTAATCATCACACAATCCCTAAACCCCAAATAAAACCCCAACATGCAAAGCCCATAGTTTCTATCTAAGGACTCACCTTAGAGATTGAGAAGATGATGAGAATGGAGCTGAGAGCAGAATAGAAGATGATGATAGAGACAGAGCTTGGACAGATTTAGTGCATGCAAGGATGGAGCTGAGTTGAATCAAGTTTGGAGGCTTCTTCTTCTCTTCCTCCCTCTTCCACGTTTCTTTCTCTTCTTTCTATCAAATTCTGGTTTTGTTCAAATGGTTAGAATATCACCAAGAACCAAACAAGTCCTTATTCTCATTTAAGTGGGAAATGTCCATAATGCCCTCATTCTTACTAATTGGCATGATTTATGTGACTCATTAGTAAGAATGTGTATTATATTTGTCCATTACTCATCTCAATTTAATTTGGAATTGGTAATTGGACAATTATAATACCGGGTATTACATTCTCCCCTCCTTAAATAGAATTCGTCCTCGAATTCAAAAAAAAACTTACCGAAACAAGTGAGGATAGGATTCCCGCATCTCTGACTCAAGCTCCCACGTAGCTTCCTCAGGACGCGTCTCATCCCACATCACTTTCACGATAGGTATCTCCTTACTCCTTTGAGACTTGCTAGCTCGCTCTAAGACACGGCAAGGTTGAGGATCATAGGAAAGATCTGGTTCTACTTCAACAGAATCTGGAAGAATAGGATGGAAAGTATCTGGCACGAACTTTCGGAGCTGAGATACGTGGAATACGTCATGCAGCCCGGATAGTGAGGGTGGTAGTGCTAACTGATAAGCCACTTCACCTACCCGGCTCATAATCTGATATGGTCCCACATACCTCGGACAGAGCTTTCGCGTTTTGAACGGTCCTCCCAACCTCAATCTTGGAGTGACCTTCAAATACACATGATCACCAACTTCAAATTCTAAAGGTCTCCTCCGTTTGTCCACATAGTTCTTCTGTCGGCCTTGGGCTTTCTTATGATTATCCTGGATCATTTTGAATTTCGCGGTGGTTTCTTGTATAATCTCCGGTCCAAGAATACTTTTCTCCCCCACTACGGCCCAACATAGTGGCGATCGACATTTTCTCCCATATAGAGCCTCATAGGGAGCCATACCCAAACTAGCATGGTAACTGTTATTATATGCGAACTCTACCAACGGTAAATGATCCTTCCAACTCCCACCTTCTTCTAGAATGCAAGCTCTTAACATATCTTCTATCGTCTAGATTGTCCTCTCTGTCTGCCCATCGGACTGAGGATGGTTGGATGTACCCATATCTAGTTTAGTCCCCAATTCCTTATGAAACATCTTCCAAAATCTCGAAGTGAACTTTGGATCACGATCGGACACTATACTAGATGGCACGCCATGCAACCGTACAATCTCTGCTATGAAAAGCCTTGCAAGATGAATCACCTTGTGAGTGGTCTTTACAGGTAAAAAGTGAGCAGACTTAGTCAACCTGTCCACTATTACCCATATAGAATCATGTCCGCCTCGAGTACGAGGTAATCCCACAATGAAATCCATGGAGATAGAATCCCATTTCCACATCGGTATCTCCAGTGGCTGTAACATTCCTCCTGGCCTCTGATGTTCAATCTTAACTTGTTGGCAAACGGAACATTGTGCCACATATTCTGCAATCTCCTTCTTCATTCTCGGCCACCAAAAGTCTTTCTTCAAGTCCTGATACATTTTGGTCGATCCAAGATGAATAGAAAATCTACTCTTGTGTGCTTCATCAAGAATCAAACGCTTCAACTCAGAATCGTTCGGTATACACATTCGTTGCTTGAACAAGATTACTCCATCAGGTGCCCTCACAAAATCAAGCATGCCTCCGCTTGCTTGCAATTGCTCATCATACCCCTGTGATATCTGAATTCTTCCTCGTAGCTCATTCTGGATGTTCAAGTTACTAATCAACACACCATTGGGTGTCCATTCAAACTGAAGGTTAAGATTTCGAAACTTCTCCAACAATCCATGCTCTAACATCATCAGTTCAGCAACTCGAAATTCCTTCCTACTTAAGGCATCTGCCACTTTGTTAGCCTTTCCTGGATGGTATTTCAATTCAAAGTCAAAATCCTTAAGGTACTCCATCCATCTCCTTTGTCGCATATTCAACTCCTTCTGGTCGAAAAGATATCTCAAGCTTTTATGATCACTAAACATCTCAAAGTGAACGCCATATAGATAATGTCACCACACCTTGAGTGCAAAAACTATTGCAGCAAGCTCAAGATCGTGGGTCGGGTAATTCTCTTCATGAGATCTCAACTGCCGAGACGCATAAGCTACCACCTGTCCGTCTTGCATCAATACTCCGCCTAAACCTTTCTTAGAAGCGTCGCAGAACACTTCATAGGATCGGTTTGGATCCGGAATCACTAATACGGGTGCAGTAGTCAACTTCTTCTTAAGCTTCTGAAAACTCTGCTCACATTCGGAATTCCATTCAAAAGCAACTTCCTTACGGGTAAGCTTCGTCAATGGTAAGGCTAGCTTAGCAAACCCCATAATAAATCTTCGGTAATAACCTGCCAAACCCAGGAAGCTTCTGACTTCAGTCACACTCTTTGGTCGATCCCAATTCACCACTGCTTCTACTTTAGAGGGATCCACTGCCACGCCTCCTCCTGAGATGACATGACCGACGAAACTTACTTCGGATAGCCAAAATTCACACTTACTGAACTTGGCATACAATTGCTTCTCCCGAAGAGTAGATAACACAATCCGCAAATGCTCTTCATGATCTTCGGGAGTACGGGAATACACCAGGATGTCGTCAATGAAGATTACTACAAACTGGTCCAGATATGGTTGAAAGATTCGATTCATGTAATCCATGAAAACTGCCGGAGCATTAGTCACACCAAATGGCATAACTAAAAACTCGTAGTGACCATATCGAGTCCTGAATGCAGTCTTAGGTACATCTGAGCTCTTCACTCGGATTTGATGGTACCCTGACCTAAGATCAATCTTCGAGAACACACTGGCTCCTTTCAACTGATCTAGGAGGTCATCAATCCGTGGTAAAGGATATTTGTTCTTTATGGTAACTTTGTTCAACTGACGATAATCGATGCACAAGCGCATACTTCCGTCTTTCTTCTTTACCAAAAGAATAGGAGCTCCCCATGGAGAAACACTAGGTTGGATAAAATGCTTAGCAAGAAGCTCTTCCAATTGGCTCTTCAGTTCTCTGAGTTCAATAGGAGACATCCTATATGGAGTTATGGAAACTGGGGTTGTTCCAGGAACAAGATCAATCGAGAATTCTACTTCCCTTTCTGGAGGAAGAGAAGTGATATCCTTAGGAAATACATCAGGAAATTCGCGCACCACCGGAATCTCCGACAATTCAACTCTTAAAGAAGGTTCCTTGGAAAGAACTAAAAGAAAGGATCTTTCTTGAGAAAAGAGATAATTAACCGCGCTGATCGTACCTTCTATCAACTTGGTAATTGCATCATCGGAAGAAGTCTCTTCTGCAGGAATGAATATGACCTTCTCTTTGCAACCAATGTACACCGAGTTAAGAGACAACCAATCCATCCCTAGGATAACGTCAAGCCTCTTGAGGGGTAAGCAAATCAGATTAATTGGATAGTCACGACCATTAAAAGACACCGAACCGTCTTTACAAACTAGTCGAGCTTCCACGGTATCATCCGTTTCCGAAGAAATAATCATGGGATCAGGCAATGGAATAACCTCCAAACCAAGCCAGTAAACACACTCGGTAGAGACAAAAGAATGAGTGGCTCCACAATCAAATAAAACACATAAAGGTTGATTGTTAACATAACACGTACCCGCAATGAGGTTGTGGTTTCCCTTAGCCTTCCTTGAATCCAACGTGTAAACACGACCTGCAGTCTTCTCAGGAACTCTCTTCTTGGGGCAGAATCTGGATATGTGACCTGGCTCGCCACACTCGTAACAAGTCACTGAAGGGTTGGTGCACTCCCCGGTGTGCTTCCTATTACACTTGTGACAATAGGGCGGTTGAGCTGATTGGTTACCATAAACCTGCTTCTTCTTTGATGGAGGGTTACGGGGCCTCAAGTGTTGAGTAGATCTTCCTTGCTCCCTAAAATTAGTCATGTTCTGGTTCCTCTCTTCTTGAACCCTCTATATGCAGTTTGAGGCCTTAGGCTTTTTAAGAAACACATTAGGGTTAACAAAGTTAACCTAATTCACACGCCAACTGTCTGTTAAAAAATGTGCTGTCAACAGGATCTTATGGACGAAATATGCAGCACTCAATAAAATATTTCCTAAACTGATAATTAGGATAAAACTGGAAACACATTTAATAAACAATAACAGCTTCTGCTGTCACACACGGATGTCATGACATCGATCATGACATTCACTACAAAAACTGTATTAGCTTCACACAAATGCAACCTGCATAAAACAATATCAACCAGGTATGTTTTACCAATAATGCAGCCAACATGAAAACACCTTCAATCTCCCCCTTTGCCAAATTTTGGGCTAAAACAACTTGTCACACCATACCAGAGAATGACTTGCAGCTGACTATTGATGGATACCTTCCTTGGGACAGTATTTGGAGCAGTGATTTCCCTTTGAATGATTCTTTGAATATTTACTGAAGAACATTCATCAATCCTGGATGCTTTGTTTGTCTCAATTTGCACAATTGAGGTCTCAACAAATTTTGATGTTAAAACATCTGTATTGACATTGACATGATCTGCTGAGTGAGTCAACTCACTTCCTTCTACAATATCCTTCATGACTGTTTTGTTCTTGTCTGTAACTGAGAAACCCACATCCTTTTTGTGATGTTTGTTTTGCCTGGATTTCCTTTTTCTGGAGTTTCCTGCTTTCTTTACAGCCTTCTCTTCGGCTATATGATGGCTTGAGTGATTAGCTTTCACCCACGGGTTTTGTTGCGATGGCTTCTCTTTAGTCAGGTTTTCCTGTTGAGGTGTACTTCTATAGGAAGATTCCTGAGTTTCAGGGCAAGAGAATCTCAGGTGACCTAACTTACCACATTGATAGCACCTTTTGTCTGAGATAAGAATGTGCTGAGCCTCTTGTTTTGCCTTCTTTCCCTTCTTTGTGTCTTGCACCTCTCCTTCTAGATCAACAATGTTCATCATGAGTTTTACTGTTTCTTCTTGTAACAGAGCATAAGCATTTTCATACATTGTCAATCTCTTGCTCAATTCTCCATTTAGTACACACATCTCAGAGTATCCAGCAGCTAGTTCTTCGCTGGTGAGTTCTTCAATGTAGATCTCATCATCAGACTCATCCATTTCTTCTATCAGGATTCTTGTTCTGGGAATAGGAGCTTCTGATTTAATGGTTCTTTCTTGATCTTTTTCTTCATTTTTTCTTTTGGTCATGGGATAAGTAGTTAGTGACTTGGAATATTTTGGCTCCTATAGATAACAATTATTTTCAGATCTGACTCCTTTCATGAGTCCTTCATTTTCTTTGTTGGTAACAATGTACTCTTCTTTAGTGAATCTGACATACATTCCTTCATCACACAGTTGGCTGATGCTTATAAGGTTTGTGGCCAGTCCTTGTACAAGTAGAAAATTATGTAGGTTAGGAACACTTTGGCCTTCTATCATGCCAACACCTTTGATTTCTCTTACATCTCCATCACCAAGAGTCACATAGTTGGATCCCTCAGGTTTGAGGTTTACTAGTGAGTTCGTGCTTCCAGTCATATGGTTTGAACAGCCACTGTCAAGGTACCAATCTTCTTTGGTGGGCATTCTTAGAGCGGTGTGTGCTATTAGAGCAACATTCTTAGCTATCCCAGATTGCTTCCTGTTACAAGTATCATGATCAAGTTTGACTTGTTGAGTTTGGTCTGGATATCCAAATAGTCTGAAACATAACGGCTTTATGTGACCAAATCTTCCACAGTGATGACACCTCCATTTCTGGAACCTTTTCTTTGAGTACCTCCTTCTTATGTTTCCTTGATGTTGTGACATTTGGATTGACATCTGGTTAGTCACACAAGTCTTGGATTCTGTTCTCCTGAGTCCAGAGATTAATTCCTATTTAGCCACAAATCCCACTCCAGACATGTCTTCTGTTCTTTGTGCAGATTCCAGAATTTCTTCTAGAGTATCAGATCCATTGCTCAGCATTTTCAATGACTTGGTCATTTGATCAAGTTTGTGCTTCAACATGCTTACTTCACTACTGAGGGAGTCTATGGTTGCAAGATGTTTGTTCTTCTCAGTTTCTAGCTCTCTTATGATTATCTCTTGCTTCTCCACTTGTTTGTACACTTCAGCATTCTCCCTTCACAACTTCTTGTACGAGGCAGCAAGTTCACCAAAGGTTAGCTCATCATCACTGGAATCATCATCAGATTCATAGATTCTTGTTGAAACTGTGACATGTTTTGCAGTTTCTTTTTCTGAATCTGAGTCTTCGTCAGACCAAGTAACAGTCAGTCCTTTCTTTTGCTCCTTGTGGTAGGTAGGACATTCAGCTCTAATGTGTCAAAATCCTTCACATCCATGACACTGAACCCCTTTCCCTAGATAGGGCTTCTCCTCAGCTTTGAACCTTTTGCCTGAGTCATATGTCTGACTGATGTCATAGGAAGTGTTCTTGACATTGGGTCTGGACTTCTGATCAACTCTTTTAATAAGTCTGTTGAATTGTTTTCCAAGCATGGCTATGGCATCTGATAAATTCTCATCACTTTCACCATTGCTTTCTTTTGAATTATCACCTGTGTTGGTGACAAACGCGATGCTTTTGTTCTTCTTTTCAACAGGCTCACAGATGCTTGACTCAAAGGTTTGGAGAGAACCAATAAGTTCGTCCAGCTTCATGATGCTGATGTCTTGAGCTTCCTCTATGGCAGTTACCTTCATATCAAATCTGAAATTCTGGACTCAGACACGCGATGTCTTACAGGATGTCACGACATCACTATCTGAATGTTTTTAAACAAATGAACAAAGTGTAAACAGAAAAACAACACAGGAAAATTGTTAACCCAGTTCGGTGCAAACACACCTACATCTGGGGGCTACCAAGCCAGGGAGGAAGTCCACTATAAGTAATATCAATTCAAGGTAATACAACTCAATATTACGCCTTTCACTTAATATCTACCCAATGCAACTTCAATCTAAACAACTTAGACCAGAGATCCTACTCACTCCCCCTCAATCACAGCAGTGATGAAAAACTAACCAATGAAAAACAAAAGAAGACACTCTTCAAAAACACAACTTGATCTTGCTTAAAAGCTTTGATCAAGTACAATGGTACTCTTGCTTAAAAGCTTTGAGTACTTCTTACAACTCAAATCAAAACGCCTAGACCAAGACAATCATCATGATGATTGTTTGGCTTACAAGAAAGCTAACACAGAAAAACGACAAACTTCTGGACGGCAAACCCTAAAAACAAAAAAAACCACCTCCAGCAGCTTCTTCACTTGTTATAAATAACCTTGCAACAGCTGGGCCTTGGATCCAATATTAGTTTTAAACCTAATTAATACCGTTTCCATAAAGCAAAGATCCTATGAATAACCATCGCATAAAGCTGTTCTGAAACAAACCAATATCCAAAGTTTCCAAAAGAGGCGCGCAAAGTCTTAACAGATCAAACAACCATGCCGAGAACATAATAAAACACAGCAGCTTCGGATGTCATGACATCGGTCTTGACATCAGGTAAAAGCCTGCACAAGAAAAACTTCAAAACAATGCATGTCATGACACCAGGTTTGACATGATAAAGACACTATTTGTTTTACCAAAAAATACAGCCAATCAATAACATCTACAAACTCCCCCTTTGGCGAATTTTTGGCTAAAACAATAATAGATGATACCATCAGAGATTAGAGAACGCACAGCAGCCAATAGAAACAAGAATCCAGAGAAAAAAAATTCTGTCAGCCAACAACATCCTGCTTGATTAATCATAGTACATTGAAAAAAAAATTCTGTCAGCCAACAACATCCTGCTTGATTAATCATAGTACATCCAAGGAACCAAAAGTAACACAGAGAAACAATTACAGCAAATAACCAGCAACAACCAAGTCATCATCTATCACTTTCACTTCTCCCCCTTTCTAGCCACAAAAGGAGCCAAACAACAGGTAAAGATTTTCACTTCAGAACCAGCAGTATCTTTAGTATCCTCCTTACTCATTTCCACTTCACTGGAACTACTAGTCCGGGCATCAGCATCCTTATCCTCCTCAGCCATCACTACCAACAGTATGATCATCACCACCATCAGCAGAGTATACTTGACATTCAAGTGAGCGATAGTGCTGGTCGCACACCCAATTAATTGCTATAATCCTTCACAAAGACAAATGCCCAGTTTGCTTCTTAGATTTTCAAATTGATTTGCATCCAAGGCTTTTGTGAAAATATCAGCTAGTTGAAGGTTTGTAGTAACATGCTCCAAGACAATTGTTTTATCTTCAACAAGATCTCTAATGTAATGATGTCTAATATCAATGTGTTTTGTCCTGCTATGCTGAATGGGATTCTTTGAAATGTTGATGGCACTTAAATTGTCACAATATAATGTCATGACATCTTGTGTGACATTGTATTCTGTTAACATTTGTTTCATCCAAACAAGCTGAGAGCAACTACTTCCTGCTGCAATGTATTCTGCCTCTGCAGTGGACAGGGACACACAATTTTGTTTCTTGCTGAACCATGAAATAAGATTATTACCCAAGAAGAAACATCCTCCTGAGGTACTTTTTCTGTCATCAGCACTTCCTGCCCAGTCTGCATCACAATATCCAGTGAGAATGGGTTCACACCCATGAGAGTAGAGCATTCCATATTCACAAGTACCATTCACATATTTCAGGATCCTCTTGACTTGATTGATATGGCTGGTTTTGGGTTCTGCTTGATACCTAGCACATACCCCAACAGCAAAGGCAATATCAGGTCTACTGGCTGTAAGATACAACAGACTTCCTATCATGCTTCTGTATAGACTTTGATCAACACTGGTTCCCTTTTCATCTTTGGACAGCTTCAAATGGGTAGGTGCTGGTGTCCTTTTGTGAGAAGCATTTTCCATTCCAAACTTTTTGACAATGTTTCTAGCATACTTGCTCTGAGAGAGAAAGATTGAGTCTTCCATCTGTTTGACTTGCAGCCCAAGAAAATAGGTTAATTCTCCAACTAGACTCATTTCAAATTCAGATTGCATCTGATCAACAAAATGTCTAGTCATCGTGTCTGACATCCCACCAAATACAATATCATCCACATAGATTTGAGCTATCAGAATCTTCCCTCCTTCGTCTTTAACAAAAAGAGTTTTATCTATCCCTCCTTTCCTGTATCCATTGCTAGTAAGAAACTCAGTTAGTCTCTCATACCAAGCTCTAGGAGCTTGTTTCAGACCGTAAAGAGCTTTTCTTAATTTGTATACATGATCAGGATGGTTTGGATCTGCAAAACCTTTAGGTTGTTCTACATAGACTTCCTCATTCAAATATCCATTCAAGAAGGCACTCTTCACATCCATCTGGTATAGTTTGAATTTCAGAATACATGCAATCCCTAACAATAGTCTAATTGACTCAAGTCTGGCAACAGGAGCAAAGGTTTCATCAAAGTCAATTCCTTCAACTTGGGTGTATCCTTGAGCAACTAGCCTTGCTTTATTTCTGATAACAGTTCCCAGTTCATCTGACTTGTTCTTGTAAACCCATTTAGTTCCAATGACATTAGTACCCTTAGGTCTTGGTACCAGCTCCCATACTTCATTTCTTTCAAATTGACCTAGTTCTTCCTGCATGGCATTAATCCAGAACTCATCTGTTAATGCTTCCTTGACATTTTTAGGTTCAATTTTTGACACAAAACAAGAGTTTGAGACAACTTCTCTTGACCTTGTAATAACTCCACTGTTGAGATCTCCTATAATAAGATCTTTAGGATGATCTTTCTGAATTCTTATAGAGGGACTCTTGTTAGGGGGTTCAGTCTCAGCTTCTGTGATAGTGGGACTGTAATCATCTTCTCTTGTAGAACCTTCTGCTGTAAAATCCCAGAATGTTCCGACATCTTCTGTGACATCTGCTTGATTTTGAACATCATCAACCACAACATTTATGGATTCCATTATTATTTTGGTTCTTGAGTTGAATACTCTATAAGCTCTACTGTTTGTAGAGTAGCCCAGAAAGATTCCTTCATCACTCTTGGGATCCATCTTCCTCCTGTGATCTCTATCAGCAAGAATGTAACACTTACTACCAAACACATGGAAGTATTTGACAGTGGGTTTTCTTCCCTTCCAGATCTCATATAGGGTGGTAGAGGTTCCTTTTCTTAAGGTAACTCTATTATGGACATAACAAGCAGTATTCATGGCTTCGGCCCAGAAGTAGATAGGAAGATTCTTAGCATGGATCATGGCTCTTGCTGATTCTTGAATAGTTCTATTCTTTCTTTCAACAACCCCATTTTGCTGTGGAGTAATAGGGGAAGAGAATTCATGATGTATTCCTTCAGAGGAGCAGAATTCAGCAAACTTTTGATTCTCAAATTCCTTTCCATGATCACTTCTAATTCTCACAACACCATTTTCTTTTTCTCTTTGAATTCTTTGACATAGGTCCTTGAAAACATCAAACACATCTGACTTTTCTCTGATGAAGTTTACCCAAGTGTACCTGGAGTAGTCATCCACAACCACATAAGCATATTTCTTTCCTCCAAGACTTTCTATTTGCATTGGTCCCATCAAGTCCATATGTAGAAGTTCAAGAACTCTGGAAGTAGTCAGATGTTTAACCTTTGGATGTGACATCCTGGTTTGTTTTCCTACCTGACATTCACCACATATTTTTCCTTCATCAATTTGTAGCTTAGGAATTCCTCTTACAGCTTCCAGAGAAATAATTCTTTTCATACCTCTTAGATGAAGGTGACCAAGTTTTTGGTGCCACAGCTTTGCTTCTTCTTCTTTAGAGCAAACAGTAGAATAGCTTGATTCATGAGACACCCACAAGTAGCAGTTATCTTTGGATCTGACACCCCTCATTACGACTTCCTTTTCTTCATTAATAACCACACACTCAGCTTTGGTGAAGTTGACTTGGTATCCTTGGTCACAGAGTTGACTGATGCTTATGAGATTGGCAGTCAGGCCTTTGACCAGCAAAACACCTTCTAAGTTTGGCACTCCTGAACAATCTAATTTTCCAACTCCTTTGATTTCTCCTTTAGCTCCATCACCAAAGGTTACATAACTTGTAGAATGACTCTTGATATCAACAAGCAGATTTTTGATTCCAGTCATGTGTCTGGAACATCCACTATCAAAATACCAGTCTTCTTTGGCTGAAACTCTAAGAGATGTATGGGCTATTAAAGCCATACTTTTAGGTTTCCATTGTTGCTTCTGGATAGGCATGATCTGCTTAGGTTTGTAAGAAGGAGTTTGATCTGGATATCCATATAGTCTGAAGCAAAAAGGCTTAATGTGTCCAAATCTTCCACAGTAATGACATCTCCATCTTTGAAACTTTCTCTTCATTTTACCTTTCTCGTGATGTTGAGTCACATGTTTTGACATCGGCTTCAACATCTCAGCTTCAGGTTTAGTTCTGCTACTATCTTGGACATATTTCTTTGCACCAATAAATCCTATACCAGACATATCTCTTGAACTTTTTCCAACCTGCAAGATCTCCTCCAACATATCCGTGCTACTGTTCAGCATTTTTACAGATTTTGACATCTGATCAAGTTTGGATTGTAGCAGGATAATTTCACCATTCAGATCAGATATAGTTTCATTAAGCTCTTTGTTATTAGCTTCCAACTGGGCTATGTATTTCTTCTGCTTTTCACCTTGTTGACATACTTCAGCACTTCTGATACACAGCTTTCTGTAGGAAATTGCCAGTTCTTCAAAGGTTAGCTCATCTTCACTAGCATCTTCATCAGAATTGCAAACTCCAGTAAGGGCTGTGACATGTTTGGCTGATTCTTCTTCAAAATCACTCTCAGAATCTTCATCAGACCAGGAAACTGACAATCCTATCTTTTGTTTCTTGAGATAAGTAGGGCATTCAGCTCTAATATGTCCATACCCTTCACATCCATGACATTGGATCCCTTTGTTGTGGTTGTACTTTTCTTCTGGTTTAACTCCTCTGCCAGAGTCATAAGATCTATTGATGTCAGATGAGATGTTCTTGACATTAGGTCTTGACTTCTGATGCATCCTTCTCATAATTTTGTTGAATTGTTTACCAAGCATAGCTATAGATTCAGATACATTCTCTTCTCTACTTTCCTTAACTTCTTCTTGAGAGTTGGACATAAAAGCTATGCTTTTGTTCTTCTTTTCAGAATTTTCATTGATTCCCATCTCAAAGGTTTGAAGGGATCCAATTAACTCTTCTACCTTCATTTTGCTGATGTCCTGTGCCTCTTCTATAGCTGTAACTTTCATATCAAATCTCTTAGGTAGGGATCTAAGGATTTTCCTTACCAACTTTTCATCAGACATTTTTTCTCCCAAAGCTCCTGAGGTATTAGCAATATCGAGTAAATTCATATGAAAATCCTTAATACTTTCATCATCCCTCATCCTTAGATTTTCAAATTTTGTAGTTAGCAGTTGAAGTCTTGACATCTTCACTTTGGAGGTGCCCTCATGAGTAGTCTTTAGGATATCCCAGACATCTTTGGCTAGTTCACACTGGTGAACCAGTCTGAATATATTTTTGTCAATTCCATTGAATAAAGCATTTAGAGCTTTAGAGTTGCCAAGCGCCAATGCCTCTTCATCTTTGTCCCACTCTTCCTCTGGTTTAAGAGTTTTGTTGCCATCTTTATCAGTAATAACAGGATGTTCCCATCCTTTGTTCACAGCTCTCCATGCTTTGCTATTCACAGATTTCAGAAAAGCCACCATGAGAGGTTTCCAATAATCATAATTAGAGCCATCCAGAATGGGTGGTCTCATTATAAATCCACCACCTTCTTTGTCCATCGAACCAGAAAATACCTTCCCTAGATCTCACCCAGTAAAAACAGGCAGGGTGCCTGCTCTGATGCCAATTGAAATTCTGGACTCAGACACGCGATGTCTTACAGGATGTCACGACATCACTATCTGAATGTTTTTAAACAAATGAACAAAGTGTAAACAGAAAAACAACACAGGAAAATTGTTAACCCAGTTCGGTGCAAACACACCTACATCTGGGGGCTACCAAGCCAGGGAGGAAGTCCACTATAAGTAATATCAATTCAAGGTAATACAACTCAATATTACGCCTTTCACTTAATATCTACCCAATGCAACTTCAATCTAAACAACTTAGACCAGAGATCCTACTCACTCCCCCTCAATCACAGCAGTGATGAAAAACTAACCAATGAAAAACAAAAGAAGACACTCTTCAAAAACACAACTTGATCTTGCTTAAAAGCTTTGATCAAGTACAATGGTACTCTTGCTTAAAAGCTTTGAGTACTTCTTACAACTCAAATCAAAACACCTAGACCGAGACAATCATCATGATGATTGTTTGGCTTACAAGAAAGCTAACACAGAAAAACGACAAACTTCTGGACGGCAAACCCTAAAAACAAAAAAAACCACCTCCAGCAGCTTCTTCACTTGTTATAAATAACCTTGCAACAGCTGGGCCTTGGATCCAATATTAGTTTTAAACCTAATTAATACCGTTTCCATAAAGCAAAGATCCTATGAATAACCATCGCATAAAGCTGTTCTGAAACAAACCAATATCCAAAGTTTCCAAAAGAGGCGCGCAAAGTCTTAACAGATCAAACAACCATGCCGAGAACATAATAAAACACAGCAGCTTCGGATGTCATGACATCGGTCTTGACATCAGGTAAAAGCCTGCACAAGAAAAACTTCAAAACAATGCATGTCATGACACCAGGTTTGACATGATAAAGACACTATTTGTTTTACCAAAAAATACAGCCAATCAATAACATCTACAAAATCGCTTAGGCAGTGATCTGAGGATCTTCCTTATCAGTTTTTCTTCAGTCATTTTTTCTCCTAAGGCTGCTGAGTTGTTTGAAATCTCGCGGACATTCATGTAAAACGCATAAATGGTTTCATCCTCTTTCATCTTGAGATTTTAAAACTTGGTGGTAAGTATTTGAAGTCTCAACATCTTTACCTTGGACGCGCCTTCATGTGCTGTTTTGAGAATATCCCAAGCTTCTTTAGCCAGCTCACAGTGTTGTACAAGTCTGAAAATGTTCTTGTCAATACCATTGAATAGTGCACTTAGGGCCTTGGAATTTCCCAAAGCTATCTCTTCTTCATATTTGCTCCATTGAGTTCCAGGAATTAGAACAGTGGTTCCATCTTCCAGAATTTTCTCAGGATGTTTCCATCCACTTTCAACAGCTCTCCGAGCCTTGTTGTCCACTGACTTAATGACTGCTACCATACGAGGTTTCAAGTAGTCATAGTTAGAGCCATCCAGGATAGGTGGTATGTTTCCAAACACTAACAGTTCCTTCTCCATAGTACCAGAATTTTGTTATCCCTAGATCTCACCCAGATGTAAACAGGCAGGGTGCCTGCTCTGATGCCAATTGAAAATTCTAGTAACACACGCTCGATGTCAAACTGGATGTTATGACATCCACAATTATGCAGCACAGACAATAATAACAAAACAACATAATAACAATAAAGTACACACATAATTGTTTACCCAGTTCGGTTCAAACAACCTACTCTGGGGGCTACCAAGCCAGGGATGAAGTCCACTATCAGTAGTATCAATTCAAAGCTAAACTCCCCCGTTTACAATTTCTCACTTAACCACTACCCAATGACCCTTCTACCTAGGTTCTACCTAGATATGAAATATCTCCATTCCACTCCCCCTCAATCACAACAGTGATTACACATAAACACATAAACAATTACAGATAGAAGACAATCTTCAAAAACACACCTTGATCTGCTTAAAAGCTTCAATCAATAGACACACACTCGTGCTTAAAAGCTTAAAGTGACATTACACAAATACAAACTAATTCCAACGCAATCATCAAATTCAATTGCTTGGATCACACGAGAAGTAACAGAACAATAGTTCTTCACAATACAAAATCTTTTGTCTGCGTTCCAAACTAGGATTGCAGTCCTTTTTATATGCAGTCTTGGGCCTTAGGCTTTTTAAGAAACACATTAGGGTTAACAAAGTTAACCTAATTCACACGCCAACTGTCTATTACAAAATGTGCTGTCAGCAGGATCTTCTGGACGGAATATGCAGCACTCAATAAAATGTTTCCTAAACTGATAATTAGGATAAAACTGGAAACACATTTAATAAACAATAACAGCTCATGCTGTCACACACGGATGTCATGACATCGATCATGACATTCACTACAAAAACTGTATTAGCTTCACACAAATGCAACCTGCATAAAACAATATCAACCAGGTATGTTTTACCAATAATGTAGCCAACATGAAAACACCTTCACTTAGAGCTAAGGAAATTTCAGCTACCTTTGTGTCTACCAGTCATACATCGGAGCATCCCACCAACATCGAATATTTAAATGTTCTAGCACTTCAACATCGCTAGGCTCATGAACTTTAGTCCACAAACAAACATAGATGAAATCTCTAGCACGGTCCCTCCTTTGTAAGTTAACTTTCGCGCCCTCTTCCGACAAGATATGAAGGAGTTTATGGACCTCGACACATATTATTCTTATTCCAACACTCGATATTAGGGAATCTAATGACCTAAAAGAAGAAGTTTCTTCCTCTAGGGAAGTCTCAGACATCCTTTCTGACCCAAAATCGGCAAACATGGATAATATTTATGGTCATACGTTATCACTATTAAGAGAAGGGTGAGAAGAATAAAGGAATGACCTAGATGAAGTTTCAACTTCCGAATAGCTCACTAAATCAGCAATATCATTGCTAATCATTACCTGAAAAATAGAATTTGTTGAAGGTAAATCTTAATTAAGTTATAAGGGTACCAAGTTATGAAAGATTGATGAAGCAGGAGGAATGGAAAAAGACACAAGCTTTAAGGGAAGCATTGAATCACTTCTAGTGATGTTCTCAAGAAAGAATGGTTAAATACGTTTTATTGGAAAGTAATTGTAAGTTTGAAAGCTAAAAGGTTGCTAAAAACTTCAAGATACTAAACTCACTATATTTTTAAATAATGGCAGCTAGAAGATCAACACCAACTATGTGAACAAATCAAGAAATCTACGACTAAATTTCCACTAATGGATAAACACAAACTTAAATGCATTTAAGCACTCTATAAATTGCGTCATACCCAAACTGGTCACATCAATACGCGTGCCAAAAAAGGTTACAAAATGTTCCAATGATGGGACTACATTAAATACACATGTTCTCCATTACTTTTTCAAAACTAATCCTAAGAGATTCAGTTTTATTCCACATTGAAGCACGACATGAAGGTCGGTCAATGATACTTAAGGCTTCCCCCAGCTTCTTCAGTGCCTATCAAAGTCTTAGAGAAACTATTTTGGACTGTCTAAAGGCCCAATTAACAAAAGCCCAATTCATATCAAATCCACTATATTCGAACCAAAGTATAAAAATAGCTCACATGCTAAGAGCAAGGTACAATCTTTGATCACCACTTTCATTATACTCACCTTGAATCTTGAATTGACTTAGGGGTTGGGGTGCTAACCATAGAGGTTCACCCCGTGCCACCGTAGAGGATATCAAAGTCATCGTACAAGATCACTAGTTATCTAACTGTCTACATTTCTCATTCCTTCGTGGAGCTAGATCATCAATTTCTGGTTCCTGAACAAAATAGGTACATTTCCAACAATGAACAAGATCTTATCAATGATCCTTCAACATGAAAGACAATGAAATATCACCGCTCTTCATGATTCATGAGCCCTAATAAATCTCGTGGGATTCAAGAACTTTAATTATAAGTCAACCAATTCCAATTTTTAGCATAACATTTCCCAATCCAAGATTTGAACTCATTGTGGATGGATTGGTCACACAACTGAGACATGCAATATAAAACATAGTTTTCCACCTCAATTCGATAAAGGATCAATGGCTAATAATGATGTGACAAATGAGGATAATGATGATAATGGTGATGATGACAATTCATCTTTCCAACAGTCAACTGCAAATAGTGGTTCTTCTCCAATTATTCAAGTCCAATTTGAAAAGCTAGTGAATCTTCTTTAGAATTCTTCTCTTAGTCAAACCTCAACACTTGCAGTTTCAAATCAGGTTCCCCCTTATTCATTCGCAAATCCTTCACCTATGAATCATAAAGGTAATTTTCATTTTTTTTTTACAAATTCTGCAGGTTGAACTTTTGGATCATATATTCAAGAGCTAGTGATCATATATCTCCTTTAATTATTTGTTTCATTCTTATAATGAAATCAATCCTATAAATGTTAAGTTTTCAAATGGACAATTTGCTTGAGCCAAACACATTGGTAGAATAAAGTTTTCTCCTAATTTACTTATTACAAATGTTTTTTACATACCTGATTTCTCTGTTAATTTAATCTCTATATCAAAGTTATGCTAAAACTCAAAATACAATATAAGTTTTGATGCTATTAAGTGTTTCATTCAAGACCGACAATTTATGAAGATTATTAGTTTAGATGATAAGTATGAAGGCTTGTATCATCTAATTTTAAGGACGAATATGAAGATGTATTTAGCATAAATAATTATTTTCTTTGTACATTGCCAAATAATGTCTTGTGACATTTTAGATTTGGTCATTTATCCCCTACTAGAATGCAATCTTTTCAATATATATTTCCCTTTGTTGTTGTTGATCAAAATATTATATGTGATGTAAGTCAGGATGCTAAGCACGATAAACGACATTATATTTCTAGTTTTAATAAATTTAAGCATCCTTTTGACCTTGTTCATTTTGATGTTTGGGGACCCTTATCAATCAAGTCTTATCATGGTCATTCTTATTGTTTTAATAGTTGTAGATGATTTTAGTAGATATGCTTGGGTCATTTAATGAAAATCAAAGCTCAAACTAGGAAAAATGTTATTAACTTCATTAAAATGGTGGAAGTGAAACATAATTCAAATATTAAAATTGTAAAAAGTGACAATGACTTTGAACTTATCATTCCAAATTTTTACTCATCTAAAAGTTTTTTTGCTTCAAACTAGTTCTTAGAATCTCTCCAAAAAAATGGGAGGGTAGAAAGAAAAAATCACATATTAGACATATCAAAATCTCTGAAGCTAACACTAAAAAAATAGTCTTATGCTTTCAATCGTGAGTGTTTATCATGAATAAAGTTCCTAGTTCCATTTTGGATAATAAATCACCCAATTATCTTTTGATAATAAAGAAACCGATGTACATGTTTTAAAAGTTTTTGAAACTTTGGCATATGCATCAACACTTCATTCTCATAGGACCAAACTTAATTATAGGGGTATGAAGTATGTTTTCTTAGGCAACGAGCAAGGTGTCAAAGGAGCATTCCTTTTAGACATCAACAATCAAGAGATTTTCCTATCAAGGAATATTGTCCATTATGAATCAATGTTCAGTCTCATGAAGGATAATCAAATCACAATCCTGCTTGTCTATGTTGATGACATCATACTAGCATAAACATCTTTATGTGAATTCGACAATATTAAAAGCATTCTCGATAGCAGCTTCAAGATCAAGGGTATAGGAATCCTAAAATATTTCCTTGGCCTTGAGGTGGGACATTCAAATGAAGAAATTGTGACCTCACAAAGGAAGTATTGCTTAGATTGTTATATCATACATGTTTACTAGCATCAAAACCTATTGTTACACCTTTGAATCCTTCAACAAAATAGCATCAAGATGGAAATAAACCCCTTGAAGATGTCACCTCATAAGTCAAAACATGTTGTTGTTACACCCTTGAATCCTTCAACAAAACTGCATTAAGATGGAAGTAAACCTTTTGAAGATGTCACCATACATAATACTTATTGGTAGATTGATATAATTGAATAATACAATACCAAACATAACTCTTGCAACACAACAGTTGAGTCAATTCCTCCAAAATCCTACTCAATTGTATTATGAGATAGCTTGTAGAGTCATCAAGTATTTGAAGCTAAATCCTGACATAGGGTTATTCTTCTCTAGATATTCTAATCTACATATTCTAGGATACTTTAATGCAGAGGTGGACTGTATATGTTGACTCAAGAAAAATTCACATCGAGGTATTATTTTTCATTGCTTCATCTCTTGAATCTTGAAAAGCAAAGAAGCAATAAACAATAGATCTTCTGCTAAAGTAGAGTATAAAGTCTTTGGCTCAGCCACATGTGAAATGGTTTACCTCCTCTACATTCTCAGGGATATACACATCACATGCCTCAAGCCACTTGTTGTATTGCGGCAATCAAAGTGCTTTATACATAGCATTGAATCATGTTTTTCATGAAAGAACAAAATATCTTAACATTGATTGTCATCACTAAGAGAGAAAAATATCTTACCTTTGTTTGGAGACTGACAAGGTAAATTGACTTGATATGCTTTTGACTGATGCCCTCGTGGTAGGTCGTGGATGCTTAAGGCGCATAGAGGTTGAGTGTGTAACAAGATTTCTTGTCACACGATGGTAGGGTGTTATGCTGACATGATTTCTCGATACTCGTTTTGAACTCACAGATTCTTGACGTAGGAGAAGGATCCATTAGGGATTGTGAAAGTACGCAGAGAGCTTGCCCCTTTGTGGAATGTGTTGCCCTAATTTGCTAGTAGGGTTCTTGGAGAGATCCTTCTTGACATGATTTTAGAAGTAGTTTGATCATAGTATGGATGATCCCACTATCTTGAATTATGCCCATGATTAACGGACTCTTGAAGATATTTGTCTTTGATGAACCATTTTGAATCAAATCCTTTTGATCGAGCCTCGCGGCGATTTGCTCCAACATTTGAATTTTGCAAGGTATGCCCCAATATCTAGGACCTGGAGGAAGTACCCTTAGAAATACTTGAACCTCACCATGAACTTGATATAGATTGCTCCAAGATTTGTATCTTTAAAAATTTTGTACTTGAAATCGCTTGAAAGGAAACTTGGATTCTACCTGCAGTGGGATGAACTTGATATGGACTGCCCTAACATTTGAGTTTCAAAGGTTGCTCCATGATTACTAGGGTCTTGAGAAGTTGTCGTAAGAGGAAACCGAGTCCTACCATGTTGTGATATGAACTTGATTAAGTAATTCCCCTTCAAAAGGTATGCCCCAAATTGAACAGTGCTTTGAAATGTGACCCAAGTTGATTGAGTCTTAGAATGTTTGCCCTATAGTCAATAGAATATTCATGTGATGTGTCCCTATGATCATTAGTCTTGCTTATGATCATAGGGTTCTTCTTATATGCTTTGCCCCTAGTTAGGAGCTTCTTGAAAAGGATTGCTTTTGATTCAAACAATTTTGAGATCTCCTTGATGCTAAGTGTCGATTCGTAGATAAAATTGTACATTTTGAAAATTAATTCTTAATGATGCACATGTAAATTTTGAAATCGAAATTGATTAGTGAAAAGAAATGGATGATTAGAGATGAAGACATGACAGCGTGGTGATAATTTAACAAATATTAGGAGTCAGTTTAACATAAATTCCGCTTAGTATGCTATCATAGTGACCCTAGCTTCAATTAGGGATTTTGAGGGTTGTATCGTGGCCGTGGTTCACGGTTTAAGAAACAAAGATATAAGGCTCAAAATTCTATTTAGCCCACCCCATTCTCCTTGATATTCTCCAATCCTAAGTTCAACTAATCCAACGGACGTATCAGTCTGCTAAAGAATTTTTCGTTTTCGTAATGGCGATGATAAACATTGATAAGATTCAAGCACCGGTGAAAAGCGTTGATAAGATCCAAGTATTAATGAGGAGCGTTGATGAAAAGTCTTGATGATTCTTGTGGTGGCAGTCACAAGATTATTCTCCAATTTATTTTTTTAATCCCTTATTTTTTGCATGGACCCTTTTTTTTTTTGGTCCATCGGAACACCCTAACTTTGCCTAAGTCAATTTTTTTTCTTTGACTTAGCGGATTTTCTCCTTTTGAATTTCTTTTTTCTTTTTGATTTCGAACATTTTTTACCGCCATGTTGATTGTTGTAAGCTTCGTTCTTTATTGTTTCCTCGATTTTGAATTATGTACTGAGGAATAAGATGTCGTGGACTTTGTCTTTATTGATTCCTCAATCCTAGATGAAAATGCAAAAATTTTACATTATTCTCCCTCAAAGTTTGTTAAAAGCGAAAGATGAAAATGGAAAAAATAAATAGGTTGAATTTTTCGAAGTTTCAATTTTTTTTTATATGAAAATTGATGGCATAAGAAAGAGCGGATACGAGTAGAATCACTAGTCAAAACAGTAGTGTAAGTAATTCATTTACACTACAAGTAACTGTATATCTAGCATTCTTTATGCTAGTTCTCTTACAGTAGTGTAAGTAATTCATTTACACTACAAGTTACTGTATATCTAGCATTCCTTATGCTAGTTCTCTTTCAGTAGTATAAGTAATTCATTTACACTACAAGTTACTGTATATCTAGCATTCCTTATGCTAGTTCTCTTATTTTATAAATTTCATTTTGCTTTTGAAAAATAAGTAGTGTAAGTAATTCTACTAGCATTGAGAAAGATCCCCACATGGTAATATGTAAAAAATAGAATTATTGTCGAATATGAACCGCATGTGGTTGAAAAAGTTCCTGTTGAGTAATAAAAATATGCGGAGATTTCCATTGCACATATGAGTACAGTTGGAGCTTAGATCAAAGACATCAAGGCTCATATCTCTCCCAAATTTGCAATCACACAATTTATAGAAAAAACATCCATACCCATCGCAAGGGGACCTCAAAATGGGGTTGACATGACAAATACGATAAACATACTTATCCTGATAGGAGAGAATCCCAAGAAAGTCAAATAAATTGAGTTCTAGCAGCAAGCTCACCATAATTAGTCGTGAATTTGTATCCCAAATAGCAAGCCTTTAAGACTGTCAATGAGATAAACTACTGCAATGACATTGTTTGAAAATGTAAATGCAACACAAATGAAAATGTAAATGATGAAGTTTTTTTTGACAGCAACAAACTTAACGACTTTCATTCCTTAAACAAAGATCAATACAAAGAGGTACCATATTAAAGAAACTACGCCTAGACCAAGAATTGGCCGCCTTAGCTAAAGTATGGGCAACTGAATTCGCTTGGCGTTTAATGAACTTTACCTCAAAGTTAGGAAAAAGAAACAACAAGTTCTGAATAGTTCTAATAATAAGGCTAAATTCAGAGTTACCTACAGTTGTAGTATGAATAGCCTTAGTTACAATTTGACAATCACTTTCAAAAATAACATGGGATAAATGAAGGGAGATTGTAACACCCCGTTAATTCTTGTTATTAATTTAATTAAGTTTTTAATTAAATTATTGGAATTAATATTTTTTGGGAATTATTTGGAAAATGATGAAATATTGGCATTGGGCTTAGTGTGGTAGTTAGCAGAAGGGGGGGTGTTAGCTATGTAAGCCTATTAAGTTAATTCTACTTTTTCATAAAAATAAAGGAAATTGGGAAAAGAGAAGTTAGAGGCAAAAGGGCAGAAGTCTGAGAACTGAAGAGTACGTGAAAGAGAGAAGAGCCAAAGAAGAAGAAGACCTTCGAAGATTCGACTCTGAGTTAAGGGGGATTCTTCGGGTTAGTAAACCTTATGTGGTTGTAGGTAGTAGGATTGATTAGGATTGTCATTTAGTTCAATCGTACGTGTCGGGTTTGGGAATTTTTGTTAGGTTTTGATGAACTCGTATGAATTAACATGATTTTGATAATACTCATGATATATGCTGTTAATATATGTTTAAAACTTGTTTGAAGTGTGTGATGGTGTGAAAATTGATGATGATTGTGTGTTATGTTCGTATTATATGAATTGGGGAAAATGGGATAGGGTATTTGCTGTCAAAATAGTGAATTTGGCTGTGCAGGTACGTAAGAACCGGTTCCCATGTGGGACGAACCGGTTTCCCCTTATAAAAACAGAGGCGTGAGGATTCTGGGTTGCTGGGAACCGGTTCCCAGGTAGGGACAACTCGGTTCTCCATAGTAAAAATCAGAGACGAGTTATGGGAAGCAGTCAGGAACCGGTTCCCACCTAGGGACGAACCGGGTTCTGCTGTGTGTTTTTGAAAAATGTTTTATTTTAAAAATCCATAACTTTTGATCCGAGTGTCTGATTTAAGTGTCGTTTGGGGCGTTGTGAAGCTGAGTTAATGGCCTAAATGATGGGTAGGTGATATGGACGTAAAGTCCGAGTTCTATATCGTGTTTATATTATTTATTGGGTGATGTCTTACATGTATGCGCGTGATATATTTGTATGAATGCTAAAACATATGCATGCTTATTGGTGATGAATTGGTGATTGATAATGAGACGATGTATCACATCGGTTGGGTGATGTTGTAAGCATGTTATACGTTGCATTCATTCGCATACATTTTGGTGATGAATCCCGGTGATGAAAGTGGATCAAAATGGTGGGCATAATTCCCATTGTGAGGATTTTGTGCTGGTTGGACTGTATCTTGGTGATGAAAAAGATCAGTTGGATGGGTTTAGCCCATGTATGGTACCACATGCATAGTGTCAGTCCATTCATTGCATTATAGCCTGATATAGCTGAATGTGGGTGCGTTGTGATAAGTGATACTTATGCATTGATGCTTGCTTGTTGTAATGGTTTCGAATACATGTATGGTTGAGTGGATGATAATTGCTATGAGATTTTATTGCTTATGATTGCATAATGCTTATTAATTCGAATGAAACTCACCCTTACTTTGATGATTTCAGATTAAGGAGTGGCGGCATCTTGATTGGGTGAGGATAGCTCGTAGGCTAGTCCGTAGTTCGTGTCGAGTCATGCTCTGATTTGTAACACTGGGATCGATAGTCTTAGAGTTACTTGGGATACACTATTTTACTATTATTGGATTATGTATCGTGGATTTTATTGGAGATGTTTTATAACATTGTTGAAAAGTTTCCGCTGTGCTGAACATATGTTTAATATTTTTAGTTATTCCTAATAAAGCATGACAAATGACTTATGGAGTTTATTTATTTTATTAATTGTAGCACCCTTGCTGTATAATACTCTGATCTTTATTATATTTTCCGTGGGGGTTTAGAAGGGTGTTACAGAGATGGCATTCTGAACTGCTTCCTTCAAAGCGATGGCTTCAGCTTCAATGACGGAAAGAGAACCCACATCCCAAGCCACCCCTCCTGTGATAAATCTCCCCAAATGGTCCCTAAAGCACCAACCTCTATTGGTAGAACCACATACCTTATTGAAAGCTGCGTCAACATTTCACTTCACTTGATTAACCGTAGCCGGAATCCAACCCTCTGAACTATTAGTAGTAACGGTAGGCTCATGCTTCTCTCTGGCTAGAAACCAATCGTACCAATTGTGATAGGCTTGTAAACCAATCTGCATAGCATCTTCACGAGTATCTTGCCACACCACATTATTCCTACTTCTCCAAAGAGTCTCAAGCAAAACCGCAAATCTACCCGCATCCCTACGGTCCTCACGACTACAAACATCCAAAATAAGGGATTTAGCATCATGAAAAGTATGTAAACGGGGTTCGATTAAGGATGACAAACCTGCTGCCCGCCAACTTTGACTAGTAGAAAAGCACCCGAAAAACACATGCCATTCATCTTCATCTTCTAATTCACACCAAGGGCACAAGATCGGGCATTGGACATGATGTTGTTGGAGTTTTGAACGGGTCGGGAGGCAATCTCTACAAATCCTCCATAACAAATGCTTAGCTCTATGTGGTGCTAAAATACTCCAAAGATGGTTCCAATTACCTTCAATACCATAGTGACGAGTGTTGTTTTGCATCCTTCGCCATAATCTATATCTCGATTTCACACTATATTCACCATTTTTCTCCTCTTGCCAAATCATCCTATCTACTTCCACATCCTCCACCAAAGGAGTTCTAAGAATAGTTTCGGCATCCCTCCTATCAAAAACTTGATACACCTTCCCCACATCCCATTGTTTTTCTTTGGGTCGCATAAGATCTTTGACAAAAAGATCATACACATCTTGCTTCTGGGGACCATTAAACCACCAACTACCCTTCTCTCAGAGCCACGGTTCCTACATAACCTTAATGCTACTCCCATCTCCAATACTCCACCTACTACCCAACTTAAGCACATCCTTTGCCTTCCACAAACTCCTCCACACATAACTTGGATTATTTCCAATCTTGGAATCAAGAAAAGAGGATCGAGGGAAATACCTTGCTTTGAAGATTCTAGCCACAAGAGAGGTAGGTCTCGTCACGAAATTCCACCCTTGTTTTGCAATCATAGCCATATTAAACGCTTTGAAATCCCTAAATCCCATACCTCCTTCACTCTTTAAGCAGGTCATCCTCTCCCATGACATCCACCTGATACCTTTGTTATTACGACCACCCCCCACCAAAAAGAATTCAGCATTTTTTCAATATCTTTCACTACGCCATTTGGGATCAAATAAAGACTCATAATATAGGCCGGGATCGAGTGAAGTACTGATTTAATCATAATTTCCTTCCCTGCTTTAGACAACGATCTCCCACTCCAAGAATTAATTCTTTTCCAAACCCTGTCTTTGAGAAAAGAGAACGTCGCCTTCTTACTTCTACCAATCATGGACGGTAAGTCCAAGTAGGTTCCTGTGCCCAACACGTGCCTCACCCCCATTACTTTGGCCAAATCCTCCTGTGCTGGTACACTAATATTACGGCTAAAGTAAACTTCAGATTTTGAAAGATTAATCTCCTGACCAGTCGCTGCTGCATAAGTATTAAAGATCTCCATAAGATTAGTAACCTCCACAAGATTTTCGCTGCAAAATAAAAAACAGTCGTCAGTAAAAAGCAAGTGGGACACACTTGGTGCCCCCCTGCAGATATGTGCCCCATGAATATCACCACGTGAGACGGCGCCTCTAATAAGAGCGGAAAGCCTTTCAGAGACGAGAATGAAAAGATAAGGCGACAAAGGATCTCCTTGTCTCAGTCCTCTTCCTGGAATAATGGGTCCAACTCTATCAGAGTTAACAAGAACAGAATAATGTACCGAAGTCACACACATCATTAGCCAATGAATCCATTTCTCATGAAATCCCATACAGAGAAGGATGCCTCGAAGAAAGCCCCAATCAACTCTATCGTATGCTTTACTGATATCAATTTTTAGAGCCAAGTGAGCTATGTTACCACTGGTCTTCTTCTTAAGAGCATGGATGATTTCTGTAGCCACCATAGCATTGTCCAGGATAGAACGCCCTTCGACAAAAGCCGATTGTTCCTCCGACACACACTTGTCTAAAACGAGTTTCAAACGGTTTGCCAAAACTTTAGCAACTATCTTTGTAGACTACGTTGCAGAGAGAGATGGGACGGAGTTCCTTCATGTCTTTAGGCTGTGCACATTTGGGAATAAGACAAATCAATTTTACTTATAACATTGTTTGTCTTTTCATTTAAAGTAGGATTAACAATATCAATTTTTTTTATTAAAATAAATATAATAATTTTATTTACTAATTAGTTTATATTAAATTTCATTATTTTTAATTATTTTTATTATTTAAAAAAATAAGTTGGCTACCCGCTACTCGGTCGGACTAACCCGGATAAACATCGGGGTTTTAACGGGTTGGATTTAAAAGTCCAAATAATAAATCGACTTTAAATTTTATGTTTAAGTCTGAATTTTTTTTGAATTATGGGACTGACCCGGTTGATCCGACCTGTTTTATCGGTTTACATTTGATATTATCATCAATGTTAATTTTGGTGTGTAATAGATTTTCCTTTTGTAGAACTTACTATTTTTAAATTGAAGTAATTTTATGATGTATATATATGACACTTTTGATTCAAGCTTAATAAAAGATTTGTTATTTATTAGCTTCATTTTCAATTCCCTCTTTTGTCAATCTTGATCTATCCTTCCTAACAATTCCAATGCTCTATCTGTCTACAACTCTACATCGTTATCCGATTGACTTCAAGACTAATAATTCATGCAAACCCATATAAAAAAATAAATAATTTCCTAATTAAATAATCCAAAATCCATATTATTGGCCAACCCAAAACCACAATTTATTTATTTTCTCCGATCTCAACGCTGCATTATTATTGTCAACATCACTGCATGTCGGCTCCCTCTCTCCAAGCAACTTCAAAACCACCTTCCCTTTCCGTTTTCAACGCCCACGCGTCACTTCCTCACACACTCCTTTTCCCAGATCCAAAAACTACACGTGTCACAATCTCATAATCTCAAACACCAAATCTATCCCAACACGTGTCCCTCTATTCCCTCTCCTATAAATACCCAAAACCTACGTTACAAACCTTCAAACACAAAATCCAAATAATCAGATTTGTCTTCTTTCACTTTCAATGATCCAAACAACAAACGGGTCGGGTCGCCGGGTATTCAATTTCCCGGCGGTTCATCCATACGCAAACGTTCCTCTTTCCACTCTTCTCACTTCCCTCATCACTCTCTCCGACGATATTTCCGATTTCCAACACAAATTCTTCTCTTCCAATAAACGAAACTCCAGAAACGCTATTCGTTTGATTCATCTTCTCCAACCATTCCTTCATGACATCCGAGAAAATCATTCCAATCTTCCATCTCCGGCGACGCTCTGTTTCACCGAGCTTCATCTCATCTTCCAGAAGCTTCTTTTCCTGATGCAAGATTCAACCAAAGAAGGTGCAAGGTTGCTTATGCTAATGGAGTCGAGTCGGGTTGCGACAATGTTTCGGGTGTTGTTCCGATCCGTTGCAGCTGCGCTTGATGTTTTTCCTTTTGATGCTGTTGATGTGTCTGTGGAAGCTAAAGAGGATGTTTTGTTGTTGATGAAGCAAGCGAGGGAGGGGAGGTTTGAATTTGAGGTTGAGGATGAGGAGGTAGTGATGTGTGTTGTGAATGTCTCGAAGCTGTTTGAGAAAAGGGTTGCTCCAGAAAAGTTTGATTTGAAACGTGTTCTTGATTATATTGGGGTTTTGAAGTGGAGTGAGGTTGATAAAGAGGTCAAGTTTTTGGATGGTGAAATTGAGTTTGAGTGGTTGAATGAGAAAAAGAAAAGGAAAAAAGTGGATATTTTAAGTAGTTTGATGGGGTTTATGAGTTATTTTAGATGCGTGGTGATGGAGATTGTGGACTTTGAAGAGGGGAAAAGTAGTAAGAAAGTTGATGCAAGAATAGAAACTGAAATGATTTTGAGTTGTGTAAACTCGGATGATTTTCGATGTCCAATCTCTTTGGAATTGATGAGTGATCCTGTTAATATTGAAACCGGTCATACTTATGATCGTTCTTCGATTCTCAAATGGTTTAGAAGTGGAAATGCAATGTGTCCAAAGACAGGTAAAAGTCTTAGCAGCATTGAATTGGTACCTAATTTGGTACTCGGGAAGTTGATTCAACAGTACTGCAATGTCAATGGCATTCCTTTTTCTGATTCGGGTCGTCGGAATCGGGACATGACAAGGACAATGCAGCCTGGCAGTGCAGCTGCAGAGGGTGCAATGAAGCTCTTGGCTGGTTTTCTTTGTGGATGTCTTGACAATGGAAATGTGGAACAGAAGAGCCGTGCTGCATTTGAGGCAAGAGTTCTAACCAAAACAAGCATTTTTAGTAGGTCTTGTTTGGTAGAAGCTGGTTCAGTTCCTCTTTTGTTGTTGTTGTTGGCATCAAGTGATTCATCAGCACAAGAGAATGCTATTGCAGCTCTTTTAAACATCTCAAAATACACCAAAAGTAGAAGTGAAATGGTTGAAAATTGGGGATTAGAAATGATTGTTGGTGTCTTAAACAAAGGGATAACAATTGAAGCAAAACAACATGCTGCAGCAGTGTTGTTTTACCTTGCTTCAAATGCCGACCATGGTAACTTAATAGGCAAAGAGCCAGAGGCAATTCCCTCATTGATCAGTCTCATCAAAGACGGCACTGATCGAAGTGTAAAGAATGGTTTGGTTGCAATTTTTGGCCTCCTAAAAAACCATGAAAATCACAAGAGGATACTTGCTGCTCAAGCAATTCCTTTGTTAGTTAACATCTTAAAAGCACATGAAAAAGAAGAACTTGTCACAGACTCACTAGCAATTCTAGCAACTCTTGCAGAGAAAAGCGACGGAACAATGGAAATCCTCCGTTTCGGAGCTTTGCATGTAGCTGTTGAAGTTATGAGTTCTTCCTCAACTACTTCAAGATTAGGAAAAGAGCATTGTGTGTCTTTGTTGCTTTCTCTATCAATGAATGGAGGAGAAAATGTGGTTGCTCATTTAGTGAAGAGTTCTTCTCTTATGGAATCTTTATATTCACAACTAAGTGAAGGAACTTCTAAAGCAAGCAAAAAGGCCAGTTCTCTCATAAGGGTCCTTCAAGATTTTTATGAAAGGGGATCCTCTAACTACAAGACATCAGTTATTCCACGTGAACAATTCATTCATGTATGGTAAATTTATTAAACCCGGTATATTTTTTCAACCCGGGTATTCTTTGATTTGTTTTAAGTGATATTGTGAATTGTAGATATACAATTAATTATGCTTGATATGAATTAGCTCATGTTTTAAAGAGTTAATTGTTTAATCAGCTTCTGTTTTTGATTATGAAGCTTGTACAAATGATTGTAAATATTTTTCTTTGTCTTAATCAAAATAAGATTGCAATCTCTATCAAACATTCATCAATAAAAATATTCATTTTCTCTTATATTGTAATAGCCCTTCTCTCTCAAAAGACCTCCAAACTGATAGAAATGAGCTTTTCTCACATTATGCATGGCCAATCTCAGCGCAAACCAAGGCTGAACTTGCAAAGATTGAACATTCAAAAGGACAAGATATTTTCAGTCAGGAAAATTTTCAAAAATACTCTTAAAATCCGGGTTTTGAAATCCGGACGCACAAAATATATAACAATCTCTTTCTAAAACAAGTCAAATCAAAAGTAAAAAATAATTCAGATTTTAAAATCCTGACGCACCCTCAAAACACCACTCCAAACCATTTCAAAACCAAGTAAAAACAAAGTTTACAAAATTTTGGATTTACCTTACGGAGATTGAAATCCGAATGCGTTCATTTAAGTATTTGCGCTCTATCTTTCCCTCTTCTTTCCCTTTCATCTTAGCCAAGTTAACAAGTGAAAACAGAGCTCCATTATTTTTCAATTTTTCTCAAAACTTCTACTCCACTACATTCAAGCTTAACACATCTCTCAACTTCCACTCCACTGCATTCAAATTTATCTCTTGCATTTGGTAAGTTTCTCATTTCCTTACATTTTTTTTATTTGTAATGCATGAATTTTCTAGATAGGATATAGTTATGCTACTTTATGTTACATACAATAGAATTGTTATATTTGTTTTGTCTTAATTAGATTTGATACGAATTTTGTGAAACTGCAATCATCATCAGTATCACTTTAGTTTTGATAGTTTGTCAATTTGCGTGTATATGCATTACTTAATTTATCATGTGTTTGTACTTTCTTCATTATATGAATTTATTTGGATTGTTGTTGTAATTCATTTGGAATAATAATTTGTATTTCTTTTATCCACTCCGGCTATATCTAGTTTTTTTTACCTTTGAGAAACATCTTCATTCATTGTCTTAGCTGATGTATCCATGTAATTGTCTCCTTTTTTATCCCAGCGATTGGTTTTGTATCAATATATTGAGTATTGCTTGAATCATAAGTTATAATACTTGAATCAAGGTTACAAGGATGTAAGATTCGAATCATACATCGTGTGACTCGAATCATGAACTCTCGTGAAAGCTGGGAGTTGGCTCTGCCTCATTTGAATCTAATCAAAGTAGAGTGTGATTCGAATCACAACTCCACTTGACTCGAATCATAAGGTACACATGACTCGAATCATGGCTTCTTTCCCTTCTTTCCAACCTTTGATTCAAGTTGATTGTTTCTTTTATTCAAATCATTACTTTATGATGTGATAAAAATCCTTTGTCTTTGTTGTATTTAGAGAGTAGCAACATGCGAGTGTGTATCTATCCCTCTTGCACCAATTATTAAACTATCTCTTTTTGTTTTTGTCAATAAGTATTAGAATGTCACCCATGAGAGAAAATCTCAGAAAAAATGTGAGGAAACACATCTCTTGAAACATCAGTATGTCTTCTTGTTGTGGAACAAGAAATCTAGAGAAAGAGAGTTGATCAATCAAGTGATAGAATTGATAAATCTATGAACAATCACCAAGAATCTAAAAACTCATTATTTACCAAGAACCTTGAGAGAACTTGTGAGTGTGTTATTCATTCACCAATACTTAACTCCTTGTTGATACCTTGTGATTAACCTCCTAGAATGTGGATCTTGTGAGTTTTAGATGTGTGTGTGTGTGTGTGTGTGTGTGTGTGTGAGATTCTTTAGATACTATTCATCATTTTTAACTTTTGTCAAGAATCATTGTTATGGACCTTCAACTTAAAGATTGAGTATGAAGAGGTAGACGAAAGGTGCATTAGAGAATCTAATGTTTTTCTTTGAAGTTGTGTTTTTGTATATCAAGTGGATGAATCGTTTCTTGGAATTGGATTTTGGTTGTGTGTTGTTTACAAAGAAAGAAGAGTGTCTCTATGCTCTGTTGAAGACTTTGGTGAAACCATGTGAAGGTTGTCGAAGAATAAAGTTGGGAGTTATATAATTATTCGAGGCTAATGGAAATTGCTCAAAGAAGTCTTCGTCAGATTCAAGAAAAGAATGTTGCAAAAAAGAAGTCTGGAGTAAGTTATTATGGATAACAAGATTATTGGATCAAGATCGTCAAGGATCTTGTGTGTAGCGATTGAGTATCTGCATCAACAGAAGGAATTATCGTTGGACTTGTGTGTAGACTAATGCAGTGTGGCTATTAGTGTTCAGATTGATGATAGTTTATTGTATGCAAATACTTGTATATTAACTCTTGAAAATAGTGAAAGGCATCCCATTGGTTTCAAACTATTGAAGAGTGGAGTAGGCATAGCAAGGACGGTTGTCGAACCATTATATATGTCATTTCTTTACTCCCTGTCTCTCTTTAAATTTCTTCGTTCATCATGTTAAAGTTAAATCTTAGCATTATTTATACGTCGTCTAGGCTAGATCATGTTTGTACTTATTTATTGTATAAGCATAGGTATATGTTGCATCAAATCTATCGAATCGTGCTTAAATCAATTGTGATAAAAGACATGTCTATGTTGAGGTATTAAAATTTTTTGATTAAGAAACTTAAATTATCCTAGTTGACTTAAGTCCTTGTTTGATCATACTCTTAGTGATAACATTGAAATACATTGGTTAGAATTCATACTAATAAGATTGTATGCTTCCATTCTATTTTGTCTTAGATTCCTCCCATCAAACTCTGTTTTGTATTGAAAGGTTTGAAATCACTTTTAAAGGGGATTGATCTATTCAACTCCCCCCCCCCCCCCTCTAGACCTTTTTCACACTTATATTCCCAACCAACATTTTGAACATGAGACATAGAGTTCATAATGCTCTGTTTCTGTTTCTGTTCTAGATTTCTTCAGTCTGGATTTTGAAATCCAGACCTTTAGTCCGGATAACAAGTTTCGGATTTATATATTTTGCGTTCTGTTTTTTAGTTTGGTTTTCTAATATATTGTTTTTGCTTCTTTGATTATGATATGAATTTTCTTTAAAAAATGGTTGATGCCCAACAAAGATTGATAAAAGGTAGAGTGTCCCAACATGCTTCAATATGCAAGGAGAAAGCCAAAACCTCGAGATTCGTAGTTGGAGAATCATCATATGTTGTGGAAGCATAGTCTTCTCATATTCATGTCTCTGACTCATTACAAAGCCCTTGGTGCTCTAGTACATGCTGTTGTATCTGATGTTAAACCTAATGTAGGCATTCTTAATAGTTTTCCTAGAGGCCCCTTAGACCTTTCACGACTTCCTATATATGCAGACCATGTTGCTAGGCACGTGTGGGAGGGAGAATTAGCAACGTTATTTAATTTACTCTTTTTAAACATTTGTGTTATAATAATTGAACTATTAGAAGATAATATCTTTATTTTCTGTTATATCGTGACACATGGAAATGTATAAACCATAGTAACAAGGTAACAAAGTTGTCGTAGCCGGATGAACTGTGATTCTAGGATCTCTTGCAACTATCTGGGCTAAAGGACTTCTCTAGGATTGTATATGGTTAGTAATATTAATCATGGTTTATTGTTTGTGTTTGTGGAGAGATAACACGTAGATATATCATTATTTCATCTTTAAATCGATGAGGTGACCACCACATTTGATGATGTATCATGCCTCCTACATCTTCCGATCACGGAAAAATTATTAGATCGCTATAGAATCAATAGACCGGATACACTGGATCAGATGGTAAAATATTCACGAGTTGATCCGAGTAAAGCCCAATAGGAGATAGATGACACCAAAGGATGTCACTCCAGATTTTCTTTCCTCGAGACAATCTATATTGACCACCTGAGTGCAGTTATGAATGTTGTTGGTAATGATGCACGGGTTGCGTATCATAAAGTATGTCCATTGAAGACATACTTAATGACTTTTGTTGGCACATGCACTTTCATGGACAAAGGTGAGACCTATGTCGATGTTGTCTATATTAAATACTTTATTGACTTAGGGAGGATTCACAAATACAATCGGGGGCATCTTGTTTGGTTTACCTCTAATCCAAATTAGCTTAAGGTAGTTTATGAAAGACTAGAAAAATGACAACAAGCAATTGTCTATTTACAGTGATTTTTTTGCGACCTTACTAATAATTTCATAATACTTGTGATAAACCGCTGAATCATTTTCAAGCTTGGGTCCACCACCATTTTCCAACCTTCACTGGCTATAAATATGTTGAAGACTATTATGAAGATTTGCCACATGTGTGCTCTATTTTCTCACTTGAGATAAATCAGGCGACTGATCCTTTTCGAACTATTCATGATCGCATCGCTCTAGATGATATATGTTTAACGTCTTACAATGAACACCGTTATACGCGGCCTTTGGAAATGCTATCATGATATTCTAGATGGTTGACTTGCGAATCCCGACTTATCTACCCATATTTTTCTAAGTGAGTATTGTAATAGTTCGAGTTTTTGCAGGATATACTTGAAGACCTCACAGTTGTTGCTCTTGCCACTATTCTCCGCATAGATGATACGATTTTTGCAAACTACCATGAAAATTTGGTGTCAAAAGATATATGCAGCATGTCAACTTCTCGTCCATTGAATATGATATATGGTTACATTTAATGTTTTATTGTGTCACATTCTTACATGATCCCAAATGCATAAGGAGATTCCCCTAAATCTGCTTATCAGGAGATACTAAAAGAGAAATAGACAATAGCAAACCATGTAGTGGATGTATTGTCTATATGTCATTGTATTATAGCTATTGGGAGAGAAGTCATAGCTAAAGAAAAGTTTCATAAAAGCATTCTTCAGATGGTCCCTCTACGGATAATCTTATTATTGGCATGACATTCGTTGCAGTATAAAGGAAGACGAGGAACATGGACGTTTAAATGTATCCAATAGTTGTATTTTTATTTGTATTTTGATATTAACATTTTGAACATTTGTGTGATTCGTTGTATTTTATGTATGTTGATGTATAGTTAGTAACATTTTGTTTGACAATTTAATCTTATTAGTGAATGACTAATATATATGATTTATTGTGAAATTAATTTACAAATGACTTATAATGTATAATTTATTAAGGGTTAAATAAGTTTATGGTCCCTCTAAATATTTCAAATTTCGTTTTAAGTCCCTCCAAAATTTTCCTTCAACAATTCATCCCTCCAAAATTTTCCGTCTCAATAATTGATCCCTAACGTCAAATGCCACTAACGGTTGCTTATGTGGCAGCGTACGTGGAATAATTTCTGTTATTCTCTTACTTTCTGGAATGACACCGTGGCAAAAATAGGTTAATTTATAAAGAGGAATCCCAATTTCTTCATTTTCCCTAATCGCTACAGAAAATTTCCCAGTTTTTTCATGTTCTTCTTCTGCTTCATCTCCTCTCTACTGAAATCGTGAAACCCATCATCCCACTTGCTTGTCTTTGTCATCCTTTGGCTCTTATTCTTGTTATGCTCTCCAATATCATGTCAACTGCTTCGGTAAAATCTCGAGTTGGGAAGTTTTTTGGGTGTCATGTTCGTATGGTGTCGTATCACTGCAAGAATGGACCAAACAAAGGTAGGTTTTTTTGGAGATGCCCTAATTGGAGGAGTGCATATACGTGTAATGTCTTCATACGGGATGAAGATTTTGCAGAAAATTCTGGAACTGAAGTTGCACATACGACGAACACAGATTCGGAAGCCATGGCATCTTTGGGATATATGAAGTTCTTGTATGAAGAATCAAGGAAGAAGAGCAAGAACTTGAAGATGAAGTTGAAAACGGAGAAATTTCATGGAAGATTGAAGATGTTTTGTCTTGTTGTGTCCTTTATCCTCAATGTGTATTTTGTTATGAAATGTAGTTGCTGAAGTAAGTGTTATGTCATGAATTTTGTAATGTCGTTTTTTATGGTGGTAGTGTTGTAATGTTAACTTGACTTTTAATGAAACGAGGTTGTTATGTACTGCATAATTTACTTGCTTATATCATTAAGGTTCAAAATTAGCAATAGTTACTTGTATCATGAAATGTATCATGAATGTAATTGGAAAATTGTTAAAGCTAATTTAATTGATTGATGACCAAAAGTTACTTGTAACATGACTGTAATTGGCAATAGGATAAGGATAACATTACATAAGTTGCAAAGTACAAAATTAGGAGCTCCATAATATTAAGTGCAAAGTACAAAAAGTGGAGCTCCATTACATTTCTTGCAAAGTAAAAAATGAGGAGCAAAGTACAATAGGTTCATATTACATAACTAAAAACTTGGTTCATAACACATAAGTTTCAAGCAAAACACATAATGTTCATAAGTTCCAAAACAAAGTAGTTATAGGTCTTCATTGAGTAATGTTCCTTTGGATGTCATCCCACTTGTTATTCCCTCTAGCACTGCCAACACTTTCTTCTTCTTCAGGAATTACAAGTGGATCCTTTGAATCCCTTCCAAGTCCCACTATGTTTTTTGTCCTTAAAGTATTAAGCCTGTCACTTTTTCTTGTAGGAGATGTAAGAATCTTGAAATTTTTCCTTGGTGATATCATTGTTTTCACCTGTCATTAAATAATAGAATTAGCAATGCAAATACACTTGGCATATCTAAGCATTATATGCAAACTTACAGGATCAGACACAACTGGGTTGATGGCCTCATATGTCACAGTTTTGGCAGTAGGATTTGGTGACTTAGGTCTTGGAACTTTGAACTTTTTGACAGCAGGTTTTGGTGCCTTAGGACATCTACCTACAAAAGTTTTGGGAATATTTGAATATCCAGGATTTCATCATCATTTAATAATGCTTCAAGCTCATCAGGATCTATACCATAATACATTCTCATGGCCTCAGCAGAAGATTGTGTATTTGTTACCTCAGGTTGTGCATTTGGCTCAGTGTTTGCAGCAACACCAGGTTGGGGCTCAATGTTTGCAACAACATCAGGTTGGGGCTCAGTGTTTGCAGCAACTGGTGTAGTCTTTTTAGATTTCTTATTCTGGACTCTTTTGCTAGTTATTCCCTTTGGCATACCCTGCAACCATTAAAATTAAATCAAGTCATGATGAATTCTAAAATACATTCAGAAATAGTGTCTAATGACAGTTTGAGATATTAACCCTTTTTTATGTTGTCTCCATAGTTTGAGTTTGAGTTTGACTACCTTGGGTGGCTGCAACAATTCTTGGCACTTCACCTTCAACACATGCTAGTTGTTTATTTTTATTACAGGTCCTTTTGTTGTACCCATATTCAAATCAAGTCTTGCACCTTTTACTTGTATTTGTCCTTTGCCACTTGTTTTGAGAAGCTTCATCTGGCTCTCTTCTTCTGAGTTTCTTGGGTCTACCTGGACCTCTCTTAAAACTAGGTGGTAATATGTTTGGGTCAGTAGTCCTTGGCCATTTATTTTGGCCATTAAGAGGGGTGATAACTTCATTGTAGCATGCCAAATAAGTATTCCTATGATAACATTTGTGGACATACTTAATGGGATCATCAAGTTTCCTATGTATGGCTGCAACTCCATGTCTATAAGGGATACCAACCAAGTCCCAAAAGTTACAATAACGAGTCTTTTTTGCTAAGTCTACAACAAAACTATCTGTGAACATAACATGACTGGCCTGAAAGGTTAATCTACCAGCATAGTTTGGCAACCAATTTGCATTTTTTTCTATCTCCCTATCTAACCTCCTAAGGGGTTTTGACATGATCTCTCCCTTGTAATTTTCTACTTTCTCCCTAAGAGTGGCAAACCTGCCCATAAGATAGTTCTAATCCACTCAAACATGGTGATAATAGATTTATCCCTTTGCATTAAAATTGTTGCATTAAAGGATTCACTAAGGTTGTTCATCAGAACATCACACTTAGAGTACCATGGAAATGCATGCTTACACCACTTATATTTAGGTATAGCATTTAACCATTCATAAGCATCTAAACTAACCTCCTTAATTGATTCATCTTTTCCTCATGTTCTTCCAAATAGGTTGCTTTTGCTGTAGCCATAATGAGATCTATGTATAGTGTACCACCTCCATACTTCTTAAAGTTAGCATATAAATGTCTCAGGAAAAACCTGTGTTCAAACTCAGGATATTCTTCCTCAAATACATTCACTAGTCCCTACACAAATTACAATGGATCAGAAATAAATAAACATTAATGAGGTATTAATCAGGAACAAACAAACATTTATGAGGAATTAATTATACCTTCTGTTGGTCAGACATAAAGCACCACCTGTTTTCATGACCAATATCATCAAGAAGTAGCTTAACAAACCAACTCCAAGAGTCTCTAGTTTCAGTCTCCACAACCCCAAAAGCAAGAGGAATGTATTGGTCATTTGCATCCCTACTAATAACAATCAACAAGATTCCACCTTTTTTTTAGGTGACAGCCATCTAACCCTATGAATGGTCTGCATCCAACATTCATTGCCTTCTTAGTTCCATCAAAACACATGTAGCATCTTTAAATCTTGGAGGTGTTCCAGAAATGTTCATCTTAAATGTGTTTCCTCTTGATGCCCTCCTCAATTCAGCTCCATAACACCAAAGCATACTGTTTTGCTTGGCTGAGTCTCCTTTAACAACCTTTCTAGCTAGCTTCCTAGCCTTAAAAGCCCTACACCCAGTAATTTCTGTAGAATACCTAAGTCTTACATCAGTCACAACTTCATTCAATTTTATACCTGAGTTGTTCTTTAATTTTTCAACAATAACTCTAGAGACTCAATCAGCATTAGCATTCTTGTTGAAGAACTTCCTACCATATTTGTGCTTTGCATATAGACTTTTGATCCCAAATGTTGTTGTTCTCAGTACCCTACTGCATAGGACTGTGTAGTCACATTTCTTTTTGTCCTTACAAACAACCCTACACCTTGTTAAATCATTTTTGGCAAACTTCACCTCCCTACCATTCAACACATTGTGTTCAAGTACAGCCTTCTTAAATTGCTTTAGAGATGCGAACTCCATTCCCACCTTGAATGAGAACTTTTTTCTTAGTTTTTCACCTTCATTAAATCTGATCACTGGTGGCCTCTCATCAGCACTATCATCATATGCCCCACTATCAATATCATCAGTCATGTAACCATCATCAATTACATGTTCCTTGTCCATCTCAGCAGTAATCAAACCCTTCTTAATACCTTGACTTGTCCCAGCACCAACACCACCATTCACTTGACCTGTCCCAGCACCAACACCATCATTCACTTGACCTGTCCCAGCACCAACACCATCATTCACTTGACCAATGACCTCATTAAAATCATGCATTCTTTCCTCTTTACTGTCTTCAAAGTGTATACCATTCAAAGAGTCCTCAAATGATTCACTATCCTCAATGTCTTGATTTTCCTCAGCAACAACATGGCATTTTTCTTGCCTCTGCATATATCTCAACATCACACTTAGTCTCCTCAGCACACAAAGCCAACTTTATTGCATCAGCATCATTAACAAAGGGTTTAAGATTATTTTCAAGACATTCCTTATCAACCTTCCACCACATCTTAACATCATCGATTTTAAACGAAGAATCCATGTACTTAATTAAGTCACAGGCTTCAAAGTAGGACCAATAATTAGGGTCTTGATCACTTACAGCATAAACGTCCCCCTTCATATCTTATTAACATCATCGATTTTAAATGAAGAATCCATGTACTTAATTAAGTCACAGGCTTCAAAGTAGGACCAATAATTAGGGTCTTGATCACTTACAACATAAACGTCCCCCCTTCATATCTTAACCTTACATCCTTTACAAAAGAGTCGTTCGTATAGAAAACAACCTTAAATAATCTCATGTCCTACACATTTCAAGAAAAACACAAGTACTTTCAGATTTTGAGAAAAGTCAAAAACCCTAGTTTTTCAGGTATGAAATGAAAGTGCTTTCGTTTTCACTATGAGTACTGAAAGCAATAAACAAAACGAAATGGGCATTACCTTGTCGTTCTTGGGACCCCCAGCAAGCAACTCAACCTTCGTAACCTTCGCCAATGGAGGGACCACCAAGATTCTAAAGTGTCGCATTTTTTATTAGAGAGAGGGGACAAGGGACAACAACCTTCCTATTAGGGTTCAGAAATGTTTTTGAATTTCTTATCAAGACTGTATATGGACCACAATATGCCACCTAAGTTAATGTAATCCTACACAGAAAATAAAAAATACAAAGTTTATTCCATGTACACTGCCACATAAACAACCGTTAGTGGTATTTGACGTTAGGGATCAATTATTAAGACGGAAAATTTTTGAGGGATGAGTTGTTTGAAGGAAAATTTTTGAGGAATGAATTGTTGAAGGAAAATTTTGGAGAGACTTAAAATAAAATTTGAAATATTTATAGGGACCAAAAACTTATTTAATCCATTTATTAATAATTAAAATTTTCTTCTAAATGACAGCGGGTGGAGATAATATCATGGAATTTATCTAAATTTTGAAATGATTTATCCAGAGATTAGTATGATTCTTTTATGAAGTGATTTGTTGTATAATCAATAATGGGTGCATCCGATTTTCAATCTCCAAACACTACGAAGAGCAATTTTAGGTTTCCATAAAATGTGTGATCCCTACATTTGATGTATTGAATTCCACCCAATCACACCTTGTACTTCTTCCTCCCACAAAATATCTACCTTTTAAAATTAATGCCACTCAAAGACAGCAAACTTTAAAATAATCTTAGGTGAACGGTAGCAATTGACTTATCATGAGATCTAGAATTTTCTTCTCTCTACTTTTATTCTAATTCTCTTCAAATTGAGCCTATGTAGAAAGTTGACACACCGCTCAAATTATGGTCGCAAGCATAGGATAAAAATGTTAGATTTATAATAGATTTTTCACTCACTTGTAGCTAGCTACCTGTGATAGCAATATCAAAATCATAAAAAATGTTTTTCCAGAAAGATTTTCCACTCATGGTTAACTAGTTGATGTTAGTTTCATGATGGGTACTAACGTGCAAAATAAATTGGATATTGCAATGTTATAAGTGAGATAAAATTTGAGTGCCCAGCTGCCGAAACAAGTGAAACCAGACCAAAATGTCAAGGTAAAAAAAAAAATCTTATTTAAATTAATCAAACTAAAAATAAAAGGTTTAACAGCTTAGAACTGCATCTTGCTTGAAACTACACCGCATATTGGAAGCAATGACATCTCCGAAAACAGTTTCGCAAGATAGAGGACTGTTCTTTTTTTTTTTTTAAATGAACTCTCATATATATAAATAAAAAGGTGGAACAACATACAAAGGAAATCAGACAGAGTCCTCAAAAAAGATGGGAAAACAACCTTCCATCAACAGGATGTGAACCGATAGCAAGACAAACCTAACCTATTACTTACAAAATCCTTCCTTAAACCTAACGGAAAGAAAAAAATCAATAATCAACAACAGTCATCAACAGTTCTAAGTTCTGACTATTCTTCACAAGATAAAAATTGCCACAGGATTCTCACAAATAAAGAAAACGGGGGCTTATCAAGATAAACTACTTCAATCTTGAAGCAATACAGACTGAAAATGATAAATGAAAATGCAGTCATCTTATATTTTAAGGCAGACACATAAAAGAGATGGTTGTAAAAACATAAATCCAGCAGAAAAGGGAAAGTGTAGAACATACAACAACCAACCATTCATGATTTAGACCTCAAAGCAAGCCCTGTCTCCACCTTCTTTATTTCAAAGATAAGCATCCTCCACATTTTGAGAACAAACATTTCAGCTTCTTCATCTAAAATGACCTGAAGACTCTCTAGCATTTGAGATGCTTTCACATGTTCTTGTGTACTTGAAACAATATAGTCTGTCAGAGTATTTTCTTCTTCTCCCAAAAACTCTTTGATTTTCTTTGAAATCCAAGGTCTCATCCTGTCATGTAATTGATGCTGAAAAAATAACACGATATGATCATTAAGTTAAAACATGTTGTAAAACTGCATTATCTACTTTTAGACTACACAAGCCAACATAATCAAAAGCATGTACTAGAAAATACAATTCAAACATGGATAATGTTGCAAACATACAGGGTGTTCTAAAAGAATAAAATTTGAAACATAATTAGACTTAGTTCCTAAGAAAAACCAAATGCATAATACAAACCAAGAGATCAAATGACTTCTTCCTTTTCTAATCATTAGTTGTAAGTCCATTTTCTCTACATACTTCCAATGATTTTTTGGAGGATCCCATCCCATAACAGTTCCGTCTATATAAAGCTAATGTAATTCTTAAATCTTTATCTTGAAGAACCTTTCCCAATTACACTAATAGCCCCAAAATAGTGATAGGAAATTGGGTATTATGGGTGCCCTCATCCCTCATTGAGTAATATGAGATGCTCGGTGAAGTATTTTAATGGTTTAGTTCTTCCCCCTAGATAGCAAGCAAGCTTTATGGTAGTGTTACTCCTAGGTGAAAAGCCCAAAATTTTAAATATTTAAGGTTTTTTTTAACATCTCAACAAGACAGCTACTATAGCCATTACACAAAACTGCACCCCTACTGCGTGTGGCAGCCAAGGCCAGATTCGAAATGCTGTTGTAGTGCCACTGTAGCATGCTATTGATTACTATCAAGACCAAATGATTACTCAGTTAAAAATTCATAGATAAAAAACTAAGTACCTTGTCATACACCGCCCAGTCTATTTCATATGAGAACAACTCCTCCTTGGTCTTTGGTATCATATCAATTAACTGTTTTGCGTCCAAGAGCCTCCTGTTATCGTAAGTCTTGTTTTTCTCCATTCCATGATCTCGATCCCTGTCACGGTCAGAGTTCTTCTCCCTATGTTCATCTCTGTGGTGAGTGCCATCTTCATCACTCCTATCCCTGTCCCGGTGGTTAGACTTTTCATGTGAATGCCTACTTCTATTTCTTTCACCATCCAGCCTCTCTTCCTTGAAATTGGTACTAGATATACGCTTGGCGAATTCTGCAGCTGCAGCCAAATTGGGTGGTGTTGGCCCAGAAGCAGTAGGTTCAACAGCCTGCAACTCCTCTGTTGAGTAATCAATTGGAACCAAAGGCCTCAATTTTTTATCCTTGTGCGCCTCATCATCTTCGTGGAAAACAGAAGGGACGGTTGTTCTTTTTCCAGATCCAACCAGACCGAATCCCAACTTCTTCGTAGGAGCATTTCCACTAGACTGTGTATCGGTTGTGGCTACAGATGCCATGGCTGATTCATCATTGATAGTATTCAGTACATTACTATCACCTGTCACATAAAGCATGAACCACATTAATAATGAGAAAGAGAACCAAAGAAAGAGAAAAGCAAAGATTAGGAGTAATTACAAAAATTACCAATATGATCTTCATGACTATAATCAGCTACAGTATCTTCTACAGCAATAATATTCTTTATTTCACTAGTAATTTCTCTGTTATTCATAGTTTCATCACCACCATTTACAATTTGCTCTGTCAACAGCTTCAATGCATCTCTCTGTCGCTTCAGTTGTTGATCCTCGTCATTCCTCTTCTTGGCCTCAGCAATTTCCTCCTCTTCTTTTTGTCTGTCAGCCAGGTCATCTTCCTTTTCTCGCAGCCTCTTCTTTCTCTTCTCCTCTATCGCATTTCTGCGCCACCTCTTTCTAGAATCCCCATCATCATCCTCTTCATCATGAAGTATTTCCTTTCTTCGTTTACGTTCCCTGTCCTTCTCCTTCTCCTTATCATATTGACGTTCTTTCTCTTTCTCTCTTTCCCTATACTCCCAATCCTTCAAATATACTTCAAACTGACGCTCAACCTCCTCAATCCTCCGTTTTTGTTCCCTCTCTTTCCGAATACGTTCCCGCTCAGCTTCTCTTTCATATCTCTCAAGTTCTCTTTCCTTTTCCCGTTTCAGCTCCCTGTCTCGGTCTCTCTCCCTGCTTTTTCTGTCGTGCCTTCTGTCGGGGGTTTCGGGTCTATCATGTTCACTTGTGGGCTTATTATCACTGTTTGCATCTCTCTCATTTTTATCTTCTGCTGCTTCTACAGAATTTGAAAAGCAAAACAGAAAATAATAAATTAAAAAATTAAAAAAAAATCCTGCTGATTAGATATTGGCCCAGCTGTGAACCATTCAATAGACGATAGATATAGCAACCAAAGTGTTTTCCCTTACCACTCTTCTTTGTATCCACATCAGAGTCACCTTCTCTTGTTTTAGTAGGTTGTTCGGAAAATGAATCCACAGAACCATCACGAACTGGCGGCGGAGGTGGTGGAGGCAAAGGTCTTGTCTTCAACCTCTCCTCTATCATGGTTTTGATCTTTTCTAAAGTGTCCCGATCAGCTTCCCTGTCTTCATCCGTAACAATCCCAAAAGTTGCCACATCATGGGATTTCTTGTTCACTGAATCATTAACCTCTTCCTTATTTGAGAGCTCCGGATCAGGCTTTGCATCCTCATTTACATCAGAAGGTTTTGCAACTTCAGCATCTTTTTCAGCTTCTGTTGCCTGAGTTTCCTTTTCCTTTGAATTCTCTGTTTTTTTTTGTACATACCGCTCCAGATAGTTTCTCATAGCTTCATCTACATTGATCTGTCAGCAAAAGATTGAAGATAAATGGCTAAAAGCCTCAAATGCAAAACCAATGAAAGGAAAATATTTGTGCCAAAAGTTATTAGTATGAGAAAGCTGTGCCTCATTCACAGAAATCTAATACACTTTTTCCTCGCAAAATTGTGGATGCATTTACAAAAATTGCGCCATGTTCACATAAACTTAATACACTTTTCACTAGCACAATTGTTGATGCATTTACAAATGCCCAAAATGATTTGAAAGTCTAAAATCATGTACAACTCCCACCACATGAAGAAAAGTATTAAGTCAAGAACATAAGCTAAGTACCAACTCTGCATAAAATTAATTGAACAAATATTAATTTTTAAAACGTTCAAATAGACCCCTTATCTATTAAAAAGGTGGCACGTTAGTCCTTTCCGTCTATTTGATGGAAACGGACGTTTAACAGTGTATGCGTGGCATCTGACGTCTATATGTTTTGCACGCGTGACAAGTTACGTGACATATATGTTATTACCAAAGTCCAGAAAACTCTAAAGTTTGAACTGAGAACACTTGTGATAATGGACTCTAAACTGTACCACTAGGCGATATTCAATTTTGTCAATTTACTTTCCTTCTGAATCTATTTATTTAACTACTGCAGCCATTTAATACTAATAATAGTAATAATAATGCAGCCATTTATTATTAATCCAAAATTTTATCAATTTCTTATAATTTACAATAATAATAATAATAATAATAATACCCTTATTTTTTACAATTTCTTTTTTAATTAATAAAACCCATCAAATTTTATCAATATTAATAACTAATTTTAACTACTACTAATAATTGATAAATAATAACACCCATAACCCCACTATTATTATTATTATTATTATTAGTATTGTCAGTAGTATTATTGCTACTATTCTTATCATCATCATCATTATTATTATTAGTATTAGTATTACTACTATTATTACTATTATTATTATTATTCTATTACTATTATTATTATTATTACTAGTACTATTATTATTATTACTAGTACTATTATTATTACTATTATTATTATTATTAATATTATTATTGTTATTATTATTATTATTAGTATTATTAGAATTTTGGAATAATAATAAATGGTTTTAATATTATTACTATTATTATTATTAGTATTAAATGGCTGCAGTATTATTACTATTATTATTGTTATTAGTATTATTACTATTATTAGTATTAAATAAATAGTTTTACAAGGAAAGAAAATCAACAAAAATGAACATGGCCTAGTGGTATAGCTTAGTGTCCTTTAACCAAGGTGTCCTCAGTTTGAACCTTGTCAACAAAACTTTTCTAGACTTTGATTATAACATGCCACGTAACTTGCCACGCATGCAAAACATATACACGTCAGCCACGCATGCAAAACATATACACGTCAGACGCCATGGTTAAACCCCGAGGTAAAATTAAAGGACGAAAAAGGGTATTTTGCCTAAGAAAAGCTTGCATGTGTCTTTAATGTATCTTACCATCTTAGATTATCGTATAGAATTAATTTTACTATTTTAGAATATTCTATACTATCTCTCATAGATTAGTTTCAATATTCCTTTGCTACTATCATCATTCGTTCCCCAACTTAATTAGTTGTATTAGTATAAATATGGGTCAGTGCTTAGTCTTTTTGTATAAAACCATAACCGTCAGTCATATTAAAACATGTTCATAATTCACAGTTTTTGTTCTTTCTTTTCACTCTTGATGTAATGTCAAGTGGATGCAAAGAAACAATGAAATGAACACGGATGAATACCAATCTTTTTGTTTCCACATTAGTTGCAAACTTAATTTTCAAGAAATGCAATCAAATTAGTTTCAAATTCATTCAAATAACTCAGATCCTTGACTATAGATATAGTTGTTTCCAAAAGCAAAATGTCATGTTCAAACTATTAACCTCACAATATAATAAAAAAGTAGAGTGATATGCCATGTAACATCTAGTACATATAAAAAGTAGTCGGAGATGAAGACATACCATTAGTTCTTGCCCATCAATGTTCAATTTGGTAAGGAGACGTAAAGCACGGAGAACCCCTTCAGCAGTATCAAACTCATAAAACCCAAAACTTTTAGGAGTCCCACTTGATAAATCCTGAGGTCTTTTCCAGCTCTTGATATTCCCACATAACTTTAAAAAAAACAGAATAAGAACACTATAAATATACCAAAACATTCAAAGATACCAATTGTCCAGTAGTTAAGGTAAGAGGCTAAAAAGACAATAAACAAATATACCCTGCTCCCTCCCCACTCCCCTGAGAAAATATCAAACTTATAAATTTACTTTAAGCAGAGAAAGCATGAACTCATTTTCCACGGTTGGTGCAATCTTGCCAATGTAAACAGTGGTATGTTGCTTCTCAGCCGGAGTAACACTGGGAAGAACCACAGGTCTGACAATAGGAGGAATAATAGGGCGAATAGAAGGGATCCCTGCAACAGGTGGGCGTGAAACTGGAAGCATGTTGATTGCTCCAGGAAGGCGAGGAGGATACACAGGACGAACCATAGTTCCATAAGGAGGTGGATAACGAGGAATTCCTGTACATGGCAAAAAAACATCTATGCAAATATATTAGAGCAGAACATGAGTGAGTAATAGTATACACATAAACAATTAAAATATATACAACACTAAAGATATATACAGAAAAAAATAATATGACGAACAATGGAATGCGATTACCACACATCAAAAGCATAATAGAGATGGCAGCACAGCTAATAATCACCAGCTGAAATGACAACCTGAAGAAACAATAAAAAATACTATCGAGTTGGAAATTCATGGATGTCCAGAAAAGTGCTTACCTTTGTCTGACAACTTGAAACATAGCAGGCTTCTCAAACCATCTCATCCACCAATGGTAAATAGTAACTTTCATAATCTCATACACACTTAGTTTACTAAGAAGGAAATTCTAGTTGAATTACAAGTTCTTTTTTAAATCAAGGAACCCATGTTGCAGCATAAAAAATGGAATGAAACTGCAATTGAGAGAAAGAATTGAAAAGATTGCAATACCTCGTGACAAAAGGCCAACGTGCATTCAGTTGTAAACATGGTCGGCTTCTGGAATTCATAAAGTCATTCAAGGGAAAGTAGTACCCTTATAACTAGCAGAAAGTGGCCTACTAAAACGAGCACGACACAACCATACATTATGTAGATCGACAAAAGAACAACCTTTATTTGAATTAATTTTCCACTATCAAGATCACTCTGTATAAGCTTCCTTTCCAAATCATGATTTTAGTAAAAAGACAATCAATAAACTAGGCAAATATATGCATACCAAAAAATGAGTTGTAGAAGGGAGGGGTGTGTCTTTAACCAATATGAAGCCTTCCAACTTTTTGTCATCGTATTCAATAAGACACTGTAGGAGAAAATTGAGAAACAATCCCGTCATCGATACCCCTTATCTAACCATCAATAACTTTTTCTAAATCTATCCTTAGACATCCAAATTGAAATCCAAATTGAAACCCCTCACCGTTACATAAACAAAACACAATAACTATCAATCTACGAATGCTAAAGAGGTGTTTTTTAAAAGATACTAAGCTAAACACACTCGACTACAAATCTTCGCAAATATCACAGCACCGACGCAAATATATAATCAAGAATCAGAGAAGCATTAATTAAATCAAATGCATAACTGCATACACAGGCAAACAATGCAAACACAAAAAACAATGAAATGAAACATGATTGAACGAATGACCCACCTGCAGGGTTTAGAGGTCCTTGTGGATGCATGGCGTAACCATTTGGGATAGGAGCATAGTGTCTCATTGCAGGGTTAGTCCCTGGAACCTGATATGACATCATCGGTTGCATCTGCGGCATCGGAACCGAGCCGGACACGCCGGGAGGTGGATTAGGGTTTTGATAGACACCGGCTGGATTGGGCAACGGAGTGAACTGCGGCACTTGAGCACCAAGCGGACGGAAGGACGGCGCCGACGGAGGGAGAACTCCGGGAATTTGAGGAGCGGCTCCGGTGTATGATAAAGCGGGAGGCGGAGGAAGTAACGGTGGAATTGGTAAGGGTGTAATGGAATTAGGGTTTGTGGGGAGGGGCGTGGAAGAGGGTGGTGTAGATTGCGATTGTGATGATTGGGGAGCTAGATCGGGTTGGGTGGGAACAGGGTTGGGAGATGGAGGTTGGGAATTATGGTGAGGATTGGGTTCTAGGGTTGCGGGAGAAGAGGTTGAATCCGCCATTGAAGAGAAAAGGATGAATGAATGAGTCTCTGAAAAGTGAATGAGTTTTTTTTTTTTTTTTCAATGTTAAGATGAGTATACCTTTTAATATTTCTTTTTTTAATAAAGCCTCATATATTAGAAATAAAAATAAAACAGCCTAAAATTCAGAAGATAATAGGAAATCATCCTTAAAAAAAAAAAAAAGACAATACCTACTCCATCAAGAGAATCTAAAACAAGGCAAACCTAATATATTACTTACAAAATCCTTCATTAAACTTAAAGGAATAGACTAAAAAATTGTTAGAGATGTTAAGTGTAAGCCTACACTAGCTAAGAAATCTGCACAAGTGTTGTCTTCTCGGTAGATGTGGGAGAAAAAAAGATGCATGTTGTAATAGTAAGAAATACAAACGTTCCACCTCCTTTTGATTTGCCAAAGAACCAAAGAAGGATTAGAGAAAGCTTGCACCACAAGCTTGGAGTCATACTCAATCCAAAGGTTATTCCAACCTTTCTCCATAGCCAGCTCCATAGCACACAAAGTAGCCTGGAACTCCGTTATAGTAGACGAAGGCCAAGGGACAGAATTAGCGAACGCTAATAGGAAATTACCTAAGTGATCCCGAAAGAGACCACCACAGCCCGGAGTCGTGGAATTAGGAAGGAAAGCTCCATCTGTGTTACATTTCACCCAATGAAGAGGAGGAGGATGCCAAAAAAATTCAATAATTCGAGGAGCATCTGGAGGCCGAATTTTGATATTAAACTCTTTAAGGATACGGAAATCTTCCATAGAAGAAGAGGAAGCCGCAGTAGTAGACAAACCTGTTAAATGGATCAGACTACGGATCTTCCGAATTCCTAGCCTCCCAGACAAAATAGATAATATATATAATGGCTGCCTTAAGAACCACCGCACACTGTTTGGACCTAAAAGAGCACCGAGACCACCAATCTTCCAAAGTCGACGGCGGATTAGAAATCTTTATGGACTTTTAAAACCATGTCCAAATATGACGAGCAAAGGAGAAATCGAAGAAAAGATTATCGGAAGTTTCCTCGTGGTTATTACAAAGCGAACACATAGACGCAAATCGTAAGCCTCTGAGCTATAGCTTGTCATCCAAAGGAATATTATCAAGCATGAGTTTCCAAACCACTGTGGATTTCATCGGCGGAACGTCTCTGGACCAAACCGATGTAGTCCAAGAAATAGCTAGAGAAGGAGCTTTGTAGCAGTATGCCTCTTTTAAAGAAATCTCACCTGAAGCAGTATGTGGCCAGTGTAAAATATCCAGGTCTGTAGGTGACGGAATAGGGAAATTCCGCAGAATAAGCAGAGGGAAAATCAAATCCCAGCCAGCCGGAAACCTCCATTGACCATCAATGAAAAAATCAGCAACTTTAGACGGAGTGTCAATGTCGTTGGAATGGAGAAAATCACGAGAAAATTCATCAATAAGCGGCTACTCGCACCAGCTATCCAGCCAAAAGTTAATGTCTGCATCATTTCCAACAGACCAACAGCTATGCTTTTAATATGAAGAACCTCCGCTTTGATCGAAGTTCAAAGAGACGAGAAAATGTGGAACTTAATCGGGCCATAATTCTTAAGGACCCTGCTTTTAAAATACAGGCCCACCGCTCCTTACCGGCAATCATATCCCAGACCAATTTAAGATTACAAGCTTCATTAAGCTAGACTAAATATCTGAGTCCTAAGCCACCATTTGAATAAGGTTTGCAGATCTTTTTCCAAGCCACTTGAACAAGTTTCCTGTTTTTGACCGAACCAGTCCAGATAAAGTTGCGAATACATTTTTCTAGATATTTGAGAAGGGCAATAGGCCAGGAGTAGATGGACATAGTGTGCGAGAGCATACCATAAACAACTGATCTAACCAAAGTAGTTCTACCAGTCATAGAGAGCACCGAACCTTTCCAAGCAGCAAGCTTTGACACAATTTTATCCGCTTGAAGAGGGTTACAAATTGCTACCTTTTTTCCAAATTATAATTAAAAAAACTAAATTATATCATTTTACAATATTATCAATTGTATTTAATAAGATTTATTTTTTTAAAAAAAATATTAAAAATATTTTTTAAAATGATTAATTAATGGTGGGTTTTGGTTATGAGGGTTCGCTAAGTCTTTAGATATGTGTAATGTTTTTGTTGTCAAGTTGTGGGGGATTCACGAAGGCTTGTGTTATGCTAGGCAACTTGGGGTTACTTCGGTGGAGTTAAATATCAACTCTTTGGTGGTAGTGCAAGTGTTCAATAATGGTGTCTTTGGGGGAAATTTTGAGTTTGCTTTAGTTAGGAACATTTAGTGTTTGTTGGAGTTGCATTGGGAAGTTAGGGACGTTCATACCATAGGGAGGCAATATGTGTGTTTGGCCAATATAGATTGCTCTCTAAATTTTGATAGCATATTCTTTGAAGAACTTCTTAATCAGATTAAGCATTTAGTTGATGCGTTTGCGATGAGGATGGTTATCCTCAGAGTAGTCCTGTCATAGTTTTTTCTTTTGGGTTTTTGCCTTCTTATGTATAAAAAATGGTTTAATTTTACTAGGTGCAATTCAGTTTTAGAATATGGTTTAGTAAACTATAGTTTTGCACACCTCTTATATATGGCTCAATTACCTCTATTGTGGCTAATACAAGATTACAAGGGCTGAACAATTACAAAGAAGAAATTTAAAAAATTTAAAAAATAAAGAGAGTTTGTATGAGAAAGAAAAACTATGAATGAATGGTTTGTGAAATTATGTTTCCGAAGAGACAAATATCGTACACGATGTTCTGGCAACTGGTTCGACAACTTAAACCAAAACCACATATTGTACAAGATAATGGAGCATAAAAGCAATGCAATAAAAAACACAATCAGTTGGTAACCCAGTTTGGTAAAACCACACATAAGTATGGAGGGTTGAGTTCACAACCCAAGAAAGAAATACCACTCTTATTAGTTTAGTGCATTTAGTCATACAAGTAACAACAAACCTTATGTTGTTCAATGCCTTTTTGTAACGCTACCAAATGACTTTCTATTTATGACCCCCCCCCCCTAAATATGATAACATACTTAATTTCTCTCAAACACCAACACATTAGTGTTTGGATTATAATTACTAAACCCTAGTGATCATCCTCAATCAAAACTATGAGTGATGTTGAATCTTACAACTCAACTAGACAAGCCGATTATGCCAAGTTAGTGAAACATAGTGGTGAACATAAAACAACAAGAACTCATAGTAAACCTAACACTTTAAGATATTTAATGTGAATGCTTGATTTATAATACAGGTTGTGAGCTTTTTATATAACATGATAATTTTGGGCTTTTCTTCATAGATATTTTATTTGATTTTTCTTCTAGAAATAATACAAAATTTGTTGGATATTATTTGTTCCTTAAATATCTCCAACAAAATATGATTTGTTTCAATTTAAATTAAAATTTAAATCTCTATTTAAATTTGAATTAATCTTCTTCCAGTTGTCAAATAAATCGCTTAATCATATTGCTAAGCAAAAAATCTGATCCAATCTTTGGCCAACGAATCTTCCAAAATATAGCAGCAATGACCTATTGCGCAATGTCCAATCTTTTGAACCATTGAAGGTTGTTCAAAATTTGGAAGACCTCTAGCTTTACCATCAGTGTTCCCTTTAATGACACAATCCTTATGAGTTAATTCAGACTCCTGAGTGAGATGTTGGAACATCTTGGTTGGCCTTTCCTCATCATACATATTAGCTTTATCAACCATGTGGTCTTGTAAACCCCTGATGTATTCCTCATATACGACCTTCTTCATAAGAACTTTTTTATGTTTTATGGTGACATAATGCTTAGACTTGTTGAAGTTCATATTACAACTTTGATCACATAACCTTAATATTGCTCGTGTCTTGGGCTTCCTCAATTACAATCAGTTTCATATCAAACCTCTTAGGCAATGATCCGAGATTTTTCTATCAAGCTTTTCTTTTGACATTTTTTCACCTAAGGCAAAAGAGGTGTTGGAAATGTCTCGCAACCTGATGTGAAACTCACTAATAAACTCATCTTTATTCATTCTTAGATTCTCAAATTTGGTGGTAAACACTTGCAGGCTTGACATACGAACTCCGGATGTGCCTTCATGTGCAATTTTGAGAATCTCTCATGTTTCTTTAGCCTCTGAACATGTGTTGATCAACTTGAACAGGAACTTGTCCACACCAATGAAAATAGCATTCAAAGCCTTGGAGTTTCCAAGAGCTTCATCATCCTCAGCATCAGTTGAATCAACATCTAGTTTCAAATTGGTTGTACCATTTTCAGAAGTAACCAATGGATGTTTCTACACTTTTATCATAACTTTCCATGCTTTGTTGCCCATGGATTTTAGAAAAACAATCATTATAGTATTCTAATAATCATAATCAGTGCCATCCAAATAGGTGGTTTGTTTATTAATCCTCCATATTTAATTGTCTCAATGTAAGCAGAATTTGTCTTCCTTGAGCTTAACCAACGAGCTAGGATGTCTACTCTGATGTCAATTTGAAATTATGTTCCTAAGAAGATAAATATCGCATGTGATGTCCGGACAAATGGTATGACGAGTTAAACCAGAAGCACAACTTGTACAAAATGATGGAGTAGAAAAGAAATAAACAACACAATGAGTTGGTAACCCAGTTCGGTGAAACCAAACCTACGTCTGAAGGGTTGAGTTCACAACCCAAGAAAGGAAATTCATTATTATTAGTTTAGTACATTTATTCTTACAAGCAAAAACAAACCATGTGTTGTTCAATGCCTCTTCATAACACTATCCAATGACTTTCTATTTAGGACTCCCCCTAAATATGATAACCTAATCACTTTCTCTCAAACACCAACACGTTAGTGTTTATATTATAATCACTAAACCCTAGTGATCAACCTCAATCAAAATTATGACTAATATTGAATCTTATAACTCAACTAGATAGCTCTACTATGCCAAGTTATTGAAACATTGTAACACCCATATATAAATACATACATCAAAGCATATATGTATACATGAATCCAAGTATTTGGTACTGAAAATACTTATAAGTTCCTAGTCAACACATTATGCATATTAATGCCCTAATACAAAAGTTCTACTAAATGGCATAATACATACAAGATGTTCAAAACAAAATTTCTAAGAACTAGATCAAACAATGATCCCAAAGAAAATCACAACGGAAGCTTCGCCATAACAAAAAGAAACATAAGGTATAAGGAAATCAAACTGCTTTCTCCTTACCCTTCGAGGAACCTGTAGTACCTGAAATCAATATATAATGGGGTGAGATAAAATAATCTCAGTGAGTTCCCTATCCTATGGGTCCTCTCGGCTTTACAAGGTTCTAGCCTATAAATCTCATGTCATAACAAGGGATCTAGACCTTGAGTTCACATACTAACATTATATGGAAACATAATTAGAGTTCAACAACTCAACACAGTATCGCCAATCGGAACCGATACCAAGGTATCCCTTTATTCCTGTCCCATTCTACGTCTAGGAGGTGGCACGAGTCATGGATCCTTTGGAAAATCTTGACATACGAAATGGATTCGGACTCATGAGCCTTTCCTCATGAATCGTCACTTCACATGGCCTGTTAACCATCGCAAGTCTCTACCCTGTTAGGTTCCATTCGTACACAAAGCGGGAATCAAACCTGCCAAGATTACTTATGCCTCTACTGCACGCGAATGCCTGTTAGCATTAAAAGAAAATACAATACACAATGTTTCCATAAATACATTAAATAATGGTGATTGCACATACCAATCACTAGGCCCGTTAGCCCTTATCACTAGGCCTGTTAGCCTTTCGCAAGGTTCAACACACTTATGCTCCATATAATGTCCCATCCTAGGTTTTCTTTGTTAATCTATATATACTTAACAAATACTAGTTTTCCTCACTTCTCTTTTATTCATTTTAACCCATGTAGTTATTCAAACCTCTTTGATATATACATGTATACAACAAAGGCATACCAAATCCATCTGCAATAGGACTCACTCAAACAATTACAAATATACTAGGTATTACACCAAAGTCAAACAACAAATATCATCATTGTCATGTAAACAAATGGCAAATTATCACAAATATATGGTAATCACTCATTATACCAAAAGTATACCGTTCACATGTTTCCGAACGATAAAACGATCCAATGAATCAAACAATTTCCCCGATTCCCGATTAAATAATTTCTTCTTTTGTTCCCCAAACCTACACTACTAGAAAGTACATGTTTCTAGCTTCATACCACTTCGAACGGCGACCAAAACGGAGTTACGGTTCAAAAGTTATGGTCGTTACAAAATCTGCCAAAATTTTCAACCAGTAGGTCGACGCATGGAAACCATAGGTCGACGCATTGAATCCTGTCACCCTCGGGTATGCGCACGCCGACCCTATAGGTCGATGCATGCTGTCAAAACCCACATTTTTGCCCTTTTAAGCTGCATAGGTCGACGCAACCTCTGAGTAGGTCGACCTACTCTGCGTCAAAACCCTAAAAACTCCATTTTTCTTGTATTTCCTCAACCCAATTCATCACCAAACCATCCCAACCTATTCCAAGCCATAATAACACAAGAAAACAACCTATACATAGTATCCTCATGGTTTAACAACAATTATCCATGGAAATTCATAATTTGGATCAAAACCTAGAATTTCTACAAAACCCCAACATCCAAAACTATAATTTCTCATCCATAAACATAATTTATAAGTTTCTAACTAGAACCCACCTCGATTACGAGTCGTTGATGACGAAGATGAGTTGATTCGGCGGATAAAAGATCGAAATCCAAGCTTTGCTTCTCTTTTCCTCTTGCTTTCCCTTCTCTCTACTTCCTATCTCTAGAATTTGTGTTTGTTGCCAAATGAGAAGAAATAGAAAGGAAAAGAATATAAGTAACATAACTTTAAGTTAGCACTTATAACTTAATTATCCAAAAGTATCTCTAATGCACCAAATAATAAAACCTCAGTGTCAGCTAATAACATTAGAGCATTTTATTAAATACGGGGCATTACATCCTCCCCCCCTTAAATGGAAATTCGTCCTCGAATTTAAGAATTACCTGAAAAGGTGAGGGTAAGCATCCCACATTTTCGATTCAAGCTCCCACGTAGCATCACCCAGATGCGTCACATCCCACTGAACCTTAACAAGAGGAATTTCCTTGTTTCTCAACAACTTAGTCTCCCTTCCCACGATGCGTCTCGGTAAGGGTTCAAAGGTCAAATCTGATTCTATCTCAATCGCGTCTGGTAACACTGGTTGAAGAGGATCAGGAACAAACTTCCTAAGTTGAGACACGTGAAAAACATCATGCATTTCTGATAGAGAATGTGGTAAGGCTAAACGGTAAGCTACTTCACCAATACTTTCTAAAATCTCATATGGTCCCACGTATCTCGGACTTAACTTACGCGGCTTAAACGGTCCTTTCAACCTCAAACTCGGAGTAACCTTCAAGAATACATGGTCACCTTCCACAAACTCCAAAGGCATCCTACGGTTATCCGCATAACTCTTCTGACAATCCTGTGCTTGCTTAACCTGATCACGAATCATTCAGATTTTGTCAGTGGTCTCTTGAATAATTTCGGGTCCCAAAATTCTATCATCACCAACTTCTGACCAACACAACGGTATCCTACATTTCCTCCCATACAATGCTTCATAAGGTGCCATACCGATACTCGCGTGATAACTGTTATTATACACAAATTCAATCAATGGTAAAAGCTCCTTCCAATTCCCTCTACTTTCAAGCACACAAGCTCTTAGCATATCCTCCAAGGTTTGCATCGTTCGCTCCGTTTGACCGTCCGTTTGAGGGTGATTCGACGTGCTCAGACACAATCTAGATCCCATAGCTTGTTGAAAGGCTCTCCAAAACCTTGAAGTGAACTTTGGATCTCTATCCGACACAATACTAGAGGGTACACCATGCAACTTCACAATTTCTGCAATAAATAACCGTGCAAGATGACTTGCCTTGTAAGTAGTCTTCACGGCTAAGAAATGTGCAAATTTCGTCAACCGATCCACAATCACCCAAATAGAATCATATCCACCGTGGTTAAGAGGTAATCCAACTGCAAAATCCATTGAAATACCATCCCACTTCCATACTGGAATCTCTAATGGTTGTAACAACCCACCTGGTCTTTGATGTTCGATATTTACCTGCTGGCACACCGCACACTCTGATACGTACACCGCAATATCTCTTTCCATTCCGGACCACCAATAATCTCTTTTCAAATCTTGATACATTTTTGAAGAACCGGGATGTATAGTGAAAGCACCTTTATGAGCTTCATCCAAAATCCTTTGCCTCAACAACGCATCGTCCAGAACACAAATCCTCTGATTAAACATAATCATTCTATCCACCACCTCTGATGCGTGTTCAACTCCTACTGATCGAACAGGTACTTAAACTCTTGTGGTCACTGAACATTTCAAAATGAACTCCATACAAGTAATGATGCCACACCTTCATTGTAAATACAACCGCAACCAATTCTAAATCATGAGTTGGATAATTCTCTTTGTGAACCTTTAACTGTCGAGATGTGTATGCTACCACCTGACCATCCTGCATCAATACTCCTCCCAACCTTTTCTTAGAAGCATCGCAAAATACCTCATAGGAATTATTTGGATCAGGAACGATTAAAACAGGAGCAGTCGTCAATCTTTCCTTCAAGCCCATGAAACTCTGTTCACACCCCGAATCCCAATCATAAGGACACTCCTTTCGGGTAAGTCTAGTCATTGGTAAAGCCAATTGAGAAAACCCTTTAATAAATCTTCTGTAGTAGCCGGCTAAGCCCAAGAAACTTCAGACTTCTGAGACATTATTCGGTCTCTCCCAATTAATTACCGCTTCAATTTTTGACGTGTCCACTGCCACACCTCCTTGAGATATGACATGACCAAGAAATTTTACCTCCATCATCCAAAACTCACACTTGCTCAACTTAGCAAACAATTGATTTTCTAGCAATACCGACAGAACAATCCTCAGATGTCCATCGTGCTCTTGTGGAGTACGAGAATAGATAAGAATGTCATCAATAAAGACTACCACAATTGATCCAAGTAAGGTTGGAATATCCGATTCATATAATCCATGAAAACAGCTGGAGCATTTGTCACACCGAAAGGCATTACCAAGAATTCATAATGACCATAACGGGTTCTAAAGGCAGTCTTTGGCACATCTGAGCTCTTCACACGAATTTGGTAATAACCCGACCGCAAATCAATTTTCAAGAACACGCAGGCTCCTTTCAATTGATCTAACAAGTCGTTTATCCTTGGTAAAGGGTATTTGTTCTTAATGGTGGCTTTATTCAACTGACGGTAATCAATACATAGTCTCATCCCACCATCCTTCTTCTTTACTAACAACACTGGAGCTCCCCACGGCGAGACACTAGGTCGCACAAAATGTTTAGCCATCAGCTCCTCCAATTGCCCCTTCAATTCTCTTAATTCAAGCGGTACCATCTGATACGGAGAAACGGATATAGGAGCCGTTCCTGGTATCAGGTCAATAGAGAATTCCACTTCCCTTTCCAGAGGAAGAGAAGTGACATCCTCGGGAAAAACATCAGGAAATTCTCTAACAACAGCAATTTGTGAAACCTCTAACTTGTCACCCGTCTCCTCAGTAAGAACCAACAGAACAGACTTCTCTTTCTCAAACAAGAAATTAATCATGCCTACCGTACCTTCCAGTATAGTAGACAAAACATCTTTCGGAGTAGCTTCTTCAGATGGAATAATGATTAACTTCTCTTCACACCCAATGAATACCGAATTAGCAGAAATCCAATCCATCCCCAAAACAACATCTACCTTCTTAAGTGGTAAACAAATAAGATCAATCTGGAAATTCCTACCACCCACAGATAATACACAATTTTCACACACCAACGGTGTCTCGACCATCTCATCCATAGCAGTAGTAACCGCCATAGGAGGAAACAAGGAAATTGCTTGCAACCCAAGTCGCTTCATACATTGCAAGGACACAAAAGAGTGTGTTGCTCCACAATCAAATAGCACAAAACAAGAATGCCCATTAATGAAACACGTACTCGCAATCAAAGAGTTATCACTCTTAGTCTTCTTAGCATCCAAGGTATACACTCTACCAGTACCCCTTCCTTGCACTTGGTTCCTATTCTGAGGACAATTCCTAGCCATATGCCCTTCTTGCTGACAATGAAAACACTTCACCCCTTCAAAGTTACACCTTCCAATGTGATTCTTACCACAAACACGACACACCGGAGGTGCACTAGACCGAGAACCTTGCACTTGCTTCCCTTTGAAAGCTTGTGGCCTAGGCCGAAATTGTTGGCTTGGCCTTCCTCTCTCATTTTGATTCTTCTTCTTCAAATCTTCCTCAGTTTGAAATTTCTTCAAACTGGTCTCAGCCACATAACATTGTCGCAACAATTCCGTATAAGTAGTGAACTCTCTCTGTGACACACTATGAGTAATATCAGCCCTTAAACCAAACAGAAACTGGTCCACCTTCCAACTCTCATCAGGAGCATACGCGGTCTGCCTAGAGTAAGCAGCCAAAATTTCAAACTTCTCAGCATAAGTAGCCACTGACATATTCTCCTGCCTCAACTGTTGAAACTCTAATTCCTTTTTAGTCCTTAGTGAACTAGGGAAATATTTCTCCATAAAAGTGGCCTTGAAATTTTCCCATTCCTTAGGTACCTCCTGAGTAGTCATCAAAGCAGAAGCACCCTTCCACCATCGCGTTGCTGGACCCTTCAACAAATGAGAAGCAAACACCACCCTGTTCTCTTCACTACAATGCACGATCTCAAAGATTCCCTCCACATTGGCCACCCACTCGTGTGGTTTTATAGGATCTAATCCGCCATGAAATTCCGGAGGATTCATGCGAATGAAATCCCTATAAGTCCCACCTACAGCTTCGGGCATAACCACTGGAACATTATGACCGCCATTCATCTGTTGCAACATCTGCAGCATGAACTGATTCTGCTGCTGTTGCATCTGTTGCATAAACTGGGGCCATGGAACATTCGCACTGCCATCTGGTGGATTCACTTGTGGAGGCCGTGTGTGGGGGGTCGACCACGAGTCATGCGTCCGTCCACCATGTTCCTGGAGGTCATGAAAATGGGATTAAGTTGATCAGGCTCAATACCATAGTCATAACACAACAAAAATCATGGGAACACAACACATATTGGACAGAAAGAAGCACTTATAATATCTCATGGCTAGGTCAAAGATACGACCTGCTCTGATACCAACTGTAACACCCATATATAAATACATACATCAAAGCATATATGTATACATGAATCCAAGTATTTGGTACTGAAAATACTTATAATTCCTAGTCAACACATTATACATATTAATGCCCTAATACAAAAGTTCTACTAAATGGCATAATACATACAAGATGTTCAAAACAAAATTTCTAAGAACTAGATCAAACAATGATCCCAAAGAAAATCACAACGGAAGCTTCGCCATAACCAAAAGAAACATAAGGTATAAGGAAATCAAACTGCTTTCTCCTTACCCTTCGTGGAACCTGTAGTACCTGAAATCAATATATAATGGGGTGAGATAAAATAATCTCAGTAAGTTCCTTATCCTATGGGTCCTCTCGGCTTTACAAGGTTCTAGCCTATAAATCTCATGTCATAACAAGGGATCTAGACCTTGAGTTCACATACTAACATTATATGGAAACATAATTAGAGTTCAACAACTCAACACAGTATCACCAATCAGAACCGATACCAAGGTATCCCTCTATTCCCGTCCCCTTCTACGTCTAGGAGGTGGCACGAGTCATGGATCCTTTGGAAAATCTTGACATACGAAATGGATTCGGACTCATGAGCCTTTCCTCATGAATCGTCACTTCACATGGCCTGTTAACCATCACAAGTCTTTACTCTGTTAGGTTCCATTCGTACACAAAGCGGGAATCAAACCTGCCAAGATTACTTGTGCCTCTACTGCACGCGAATGCCTGTTAGCATTAAAAGAAAATACAATACACAATGGTTCCATAAATACATTAAATAATGGTGATTGCACATACCAATCACTAGGCCCGTTAGCCCTTATCACTAGGCCTGTTAGCCTTTCGCAAGGTTCAACACACTTATGCTCCATATAATGTCTCATCCTAGGTTTTCTTTGTTAATCTATATATACCTAACAAATACTAGTTTTCCTCACTTCTCTTTTATTCATTTTAACCCATGTAGTTATTCAAACCTTTTTGATATATACCTATATACAACAAAGGCATACCAAATCCACCTGCAATAGGACTCACTCAAACAATTACAAATATACTAGGTATTACACCAAAGGCAAACAACAAATATCATCATCGTCATGTAAACAAATGGCAAATTATCACAAATATATGGTAATCACTCATTATACCAAAAGTATACCGTTCACATATTTCCGAACGATAAAACTATCCAATGAATCAAACAATTTCCCCGATTCCCGATTAAGTAATTTCTTCTTTTGTTCCCCAAACCTACACTACTAGAAAGTACATGTTTCTAGCTTCATACCGCTTCGAACGGCGACCAAAACGGAGTTACGGTTCAAAAGTTATGGTCGTTACAAAATCTGCCAAAATTTTCAACCAGTAGGTCTACGCATGGAAACCATAGGTGGACGCATTGAATCTTGTCACCCTCGGGTATGCACACGCCGACCCTATAGGTCGACGCATGCTGTCAAAACCCACATTTTTGCCCTTTTAAGCTGCATAGGTCGACGCAACCTCTGAGTAGGTCGACCTACTCTGCGTCAAAACCCTAAAAACTCCATTTTTCTTGTATTTCCTCAACCCAATTCATCACCAAACCATCCCAACCTGTTCCAAGCCATAATAACACAAGAAAACAACCTATACATAGTATCCTCATGGTTTAACAACAATTATCCATGGAAATTCATGATTTGGATCAAAACCTAGAATTTCTACAAAACCCCAACATCCAAAACTATAATTTCTCATCCATAAACATAATCTATAAGTTTCTAACTAGAACCCACCTCGATTACGAGTCGTTGATGACAAAGATGAGTTGATTCGGCGGATAAAAGATCGAAATCCAAGATTTTCTTCTCTTTTCCTCTTGCTCTCCTTTCTCTCTACTTCCTCTCTCTAGAATTTGTGTTTGTTGCCAAATGAGAAGAAATAGAAAGGAAAAGAATATAAGTAACATAACTTTAAGTTAACACTTATAACTTAAGTGTCCAAAAGTATCTCTAATGCACCAAATAATAAAACCTCGGTGTCAGCTAATAACATTAGAGCATTTTATTAAATACGGGGCATTACAAACATAATTTTGTACATAAAACAACAACGACTCCTTGTAAACCTAGTGTCGCACGCTCGCGAAAAAGGAACAGAGCCGCCACTAATATATTTATCCCTTTAAGGGAAAGGAATATCAAAAAACCTAACAAAGAATAAGGACAAGGTCTTATGACCAGAGAATCTAGGTACGGGAGTCGGTTACGCAAGGGGAAGGTACTAGCATCCCTCACGCCCACCGTACTTGATGGTATCCACCTATGTTTATTTCTATCTAAAGGGTGTGTCTAATGTCTATGTCTATATGCGAATGCATGCAAAATGAAATACGGGGAAAAGAAGGAATTATTTACAATTGTGCTCGTTCAAGCCCCGCGACTTGATGCCTACGTATCCTTTTCAGGAATCAGAGCGCCGTAGTGCGGCTCAAGATTTTCTGTTTGTTTTTTTGTTTTTTAGTTGGGCGGAGTTAACGTGCGCGCTCTTGCATAAGGGGACAACCTACGATGCGATCGAGCGGAAATAACAATGCCCTTAAGAAAGAAGAGAGAGAGAGAGAGAGGATTTGGTTTGTGTATTTTAGGGTAATTCCATGATGACGAAAACCCACTATAAGGCTTCACATCACTTCCTTACTTTGTTTTAAGTTTAACCGTTTATTAGGTTTTTTTTAGTGTTTTGGATTGGTGTTTTTTAAGGGAATTTGTTTGTGACTTAGATCATACAAAAAGAGTTAGTATAAGTAATTTAAACAATTTATCGTCAAGATAATAACAACAACCATATATGATATATACCTGAAGCTCGTCCCAAATCGCTTTTTTTTCCGCATCCAACTCTTCGCTTTTCAGATTCCATTTAGCTATGGAGACTGGAATATGCATACGAACAAGTGTACCAATGTAGCTTGTCAACTTTGCAAAATTAGGACCAATTGGTTGGTTTTCAGAATTCCATTCCAAATGGTATACTAATCCTTGGTCTCTATATCGAATGATTCCCTTCATAATGGTGATGCCTCGTGCAACTTCTTTTGCTTCAGTATCAGGTGGAGCATTTGTATCCGGAGCATCTCTTTCTTGAGCATCTCTTTCTTGTGAGTTTTCAGGTGGAGCATCTCTATCCGGAGCCATTGAACCTGTATCAAACAAACTAAAGCACATTAGTACACTATTAATAAGCTAACAATCTATACAAGTCAAATGGAAGTCAAACCATGCATGTACAAGTAAATCGGAAACGAAATCGGTACAAATCAAAATAAGCGTCAAAAAAGAAAGTTGTCGGAATTGAACGAAATTTACATGGCTATGGTAAAACGTCCCCACGGACTCAAAAATAAAGTCGGTTTTCCGAAATTCAGACCGTAAGCCCGACTTTTGATTACGGGCAGAAGCAAAACCGATAAAAAACAGTCCCGAAATGTAAAGATAAGTGCATGAGCAGCTTCAGAATCGTCAAAATAGTATAGTTACATGTAAAGAAGTCGACAAACGGATACATGGTTCAAAAGTTATGTACAAAACGAGAATATGCACCAAAATTGAATAAGTACTATACTATTGAATAAAACAATCGGTACAAATTGAATAAAGCAAATTAGTCGGAATATGTATACTATTACCTTTATCACTAACGTCTCTTTCTTTTCTTGGTAGGATTGTGTTCTACGCGTCTCTTAACAACGCGGACGGTTGGATTGATCCAAATACCCTCATTATGATCATTTCTAGTACAAGATTCATTCTCATTTTGATCGTTTCTTGTACAAGATTCAATGCCAACACCAATATCACCTTGATCTTCAATGTTTTCATCGACTATTTTGTTAGATAAAAGCACTATAGACCATTTCGTACTTGTCGGATCATTGACATAGAACACTTGTTTAGCTTGAGAGGCTAGAATGAAAGGCTCATCTTTGTACCCTACCTTATTGAGATCCACTTGCAAAAATCATGACTTATCCATTCGTATGCCACTATTATTTTCAACCCACTTGCAACCAAATACAGGAATCTGAAACTTCGCGTAATCAAACACCAAAATGCGCTCGATAACCCCAAAATATGACAAATTTGCAAATTTCGGATTTAAGTCATTCGCACTTGATATGTGCATTGCTTCAGCTACCAAGGTAACACCACTATTTTGCATAGTACTTTTATCATCCTGTTCTTTGGTATAAAATGTGTATCCATTAATTGCGTATGCGCTATAAGAAAGCACAATTACACTTGGACCATAGGCTAAACATCTCAACCTTTCTGTTACTGAAGCAGGATCTGAACGATACTTTGAATAAATATGATCCCTAAACCACGGTATGAAACTTCGATTGTGCTCTCGTACTATCCAGTTCTCATTTCTATTTGGATTTAAATCTCGGAGAACAACCTTGTGCATTTCAACATACGGCTCAACCTCAATCTCATTGTGCAGAACATACAAGTGCGCTTGATCCCGTTCGACCATTGATACTGTCACAACTTTATTTCCAATTAGCCTTTTTCCTTCTTTTTTTCCGACAATATGAGATTTGGGGAGTCCAATTGATTGAACATTTGACAGATATTTAGTACAAAACTCAACCGCTTCTTCAACAACGTATCATTCAGCAATACAACCCTCCGGTCGACTTCTGTTTTTCACGTACCCTTTTAATATTTTCATATAACGTTCAGCAGGGTACATCCATCTCATATAAGCTGGTCCGCACAATTGTGTCTCTTTCACAAGATGAACGACTAGATGAACCATTATGTCAAAAAACGAGGGAGGAAAATACATTTCAAGATCACATAAAGTAACAACTATCTCTTTTTGCAATGTTGGTAAGATCGCGGGATCGACCACCTTACTGCAAATTGACCTGAAGAAGAAACACAGCTTAGTTATTGCGCTTCTTACTTTTTCTGGCAGAATAGAACGTATACCTATTGGTAAAAAATGTTCCATTATAACATGGCAATCATGCGTCTTCAAACTCTTTAACTTGAGGTCTTTCATGGACACAAGTCTTCTAATATCTGAAGAGTAGCCTTCTGGAACTTTAACTTCACTGAGGAACTTACACAATGTTTTCTTCTCCTTTCTAGATAGAGTGTAAACAGCAGGTGACAGATATGTTCGTCTTACTTTCGTCACGGGTCCCAATTCAGTTCTCATTCCCATGTTTACCATGTCCTTCCTTATGTTAAGGCCATCCTTAGACTTTCCTTGTATATTGAGTAACGTACCTATGACGCTGTCAAATACATTTTTTTCAATATGCATAACATCTAGGAAATGTCTTACGTACAACGACTTCCAATATGGAAGTTCAAAAAAATTGACTTCTTCTTCCACCCACCCTTCACAAGTGAATGTGCAAAAGGCTTGCCAAACTGAGTGCTCATATCTTTCACCTTTTCCGAAATTTGATCACCTGACAAAAAAGGCGGGGCTGTATGATGTTCGGCCTTTCCATTGAATGCTTTTCTCCACCCACGGTAGTGATGATTAGAATTTAAGAATCTACGATGGCCGAGAAAGACATTCTTCTGACAAAGCTCCAATCGTGTCGTATCAGTTTCATCTTCACAAACAGGACACGCCTTTTGACCTTTATTGATGTACCCGGATAGATTTCCGTATGCTGGAAAATCATTAATTGTTCCAAACAACATCGCCCTGAAGTTGAAACTTTCCTTCCTATACCCATCGTAAACCTCCACACCGTTCTCCCACAAAAACTTTAAATCTTCGATTAAGGGTGCCAAGTATACGTCTATGTCATTCCCTGGTTGTTTAGGCCCAGAAATTAGCATAGATAACATCATGTACTTACGCTTCATACATAGCCACGGAGGTAGGTTATAAATCATAAGAATCACAGGCCATGTGCTATGCGAGATACTTTGAATACCATGCGGGTTCATTCCATCAGTAGACAATGACAACCGAAGGTTTCTTGCTTCTTTTCCAAATTCAGGATAATCAGTATCAACTTTCATCCATTGTGGTGAGTCTGCCGGATGTCGCAACTTTCCATCAATAATTCTTTCATCTGCATGCCAAGTCAAGTGTCTTGAATCGGTCTCACTACGATACATGCGTCTAAATCTCGGAATTATAGGAAAATACCATAAGACTTTAGCAGGAGACAACTTTTTCTTATATCGAGGGGCACCACATTTAGGACACTCATTCAACGCTGCATACTCGTTTTGAAACAAAACGCAATCGTTTGGACATGCATGTATCTTATCATAGCTCATGCCAATAGAGGACAACATCTTTTTGGCTTCATACGTTCGATTGGGAAGAACATTATCCTTTGGTAGCATATCTTTCATAAGGGCTAATAACTCTGTGAAACTTTTATCCGACCATCCATTGTCCGCCTTTAAGTTGTACAACTTTAACACCGCAGACAATCTTGTGAATTTTGAACAACCATCATACAACGGTTTCTCTGCATCGCTTACCAACCTCTCAAACATTTTGGGACAATCCTCAAGATCTTCTTCAAGCGCTTCTGCAATCTCTTCGACTCGATCGCAATCGTATGTGTCTGTGCAATCGTCGTTTGAAGCATACTTCCTATTACACCTCGACTCAGCATTCCCGTTACTTTTCTCACCATGCATTGTCCAACATGTATAACTTCTATCAATTCCAAACCGTAGTAAATGGGATGCCAACTTATTCCCGTCAACCTTACCCCCATAACAACAACCCAAGCAAGGACACGGCATTCGAAGCGGGTCTTCGGAGTGCGCAACCGCAAACTCAACGAATTCCCATACCCCTTTCTCGTACTCTTTCGACAATCGGTTTGAATTCATCCATGTCTTATCCATGTCTTAATTAAGCTAAACAAAAACGGTCAAACTTTCACTCTTCACAAGTAACCCCTATGGCGAATTCAATTCACAAAGTTAGTAAGTTCATCACTTAACGATTAACGAAATTGACATCAAGAATATTCCACATGTCGGAATAATGAGTATTACTTAATATAATCTAAAAGTTACAAAGTTAGTAAGTTCATCACTTAAAAATCAGAGAATATTCCACATGTCGGAATAATGAGTATTACACTCATGTCTTAATTAATTAAGCTAAACAAAAACAACTAATTATTAAGGAACAGAACGGTATAATGCGTTTCTGTCAAAACGCAAAGGATACACGGAATGAATCAGAAGCAATAAAACGCAACATATTTCTTTGGCGAGAGAGAACAATTAATTACCTGTATAGTAGTAAGCAACTTCTAGACCCACACAATGTAAGATTCTTGAATGAGATCAAACTTTCACTCTTCACAAGTAACCCCTATCTAGCAAAGATATTCCTAAAAAATATAAAATAAAAAACTTAATTGAAGAGTATAAAAATTAGGTCATAATCCATAGCTTATAAAAATCAGCATTGTATCATTATGTCAAATGCATTCAAATTCAAGTAAACTCACAAACTAACACAATTTTCAAACCAAAAATGAAACAAGATGCAAGAAGTCACATTGTACCATGAGAAATTGGGTTCAAAACAAGTTCTAAATCCCTAAACCAACATCCCGGACAGCCATGATATACGTATAAATTGGCTCTCAAAATTCACTTCAAACAAGTTCAAGATGAAAGAAAGTAAACTCAACCATAGCCAAAAGATCTATCGATCAACCAAAATCATGCATATTCAAATATCAAAGCTCAACAATGTCTTTAGAATCAAAATCAAATAATATCAATACAAAATATGACTTAATTCCACTTCAAAACATGAGATTAATTCCAACCACCTTTGAATCAATTAACTTAGAAACCGGGAAGCCACTACACCAACCTATTAACGCATACTTAAGTTCACTTCAAACATGTCTTACACAACGAACTCGGGCAGCCATGAACATGAACCAAAACCAAAATTCAAAGAGAAGCACAATATCATTCAAACCCAATCTAATACAATATATGGATTATCAAACACTTAGCAAAAAGAACCACCAATAGTTATACTCAAACCCGACACATAACTATGCTAATGTGAGTATTAGCATAGAAAACGATTGCATTCATCTTTCAAATGTCAAAAACAGTGCCATTATCCAATGCCCAGTTACAACATAGAAGCAGAAGAGAACACCTAATATAATATACTCAGGAAAAAGCACTTTGTTTATTCGCGATGTGGAATCATAAGGATTTATATAATCAAATTCAAGAGAAAACTACAATATTAACTGTAAAAAAATCACAAACACAAACAATATTAAGGAGAACACAAACACAGCCAAATTCTTTACAGTTACACATTCCTAGAGAAAACTACAAAATCATAAGAAAACATATTGGCGATATCGCGAATAACCAATAAATCGTGTACCTTCGTCTTCGTTTTCTGGGCAAGGGTTGTTCTTCGTTCTAGCTCCGTCTTCTTTTCGTATTTGTTTTTCTGGGTGGTTTTGAGGATGAGATACGGTCTTCTCGAATTCGTATTCGTTCTAGCTTCGTCTTCGTCTTCTCTTAATAGATGGCAGCGTTTCTATGGAGTTTCTATGGAGTACTTCGTAGATGGCAGTGTTTCTTCGTTCTGGGCAGCGATGGCAGTGAAAGAAAATTAGGGATTATGAAACAGCTATTATTTGGATTTTAAAAATTTTAATTGACGAAACAGCTATGAAAGCGCTTTTAGAAAGCGCTCTGGTAGCCCTGCCTTTACCAGCGCTTTTTAGGGTAAAAGCGCTTTCGTACCCCCCCCTTTAAGAGAGCTTCTGAAAGCACTTTCATAAGCCACCTATAAGAGCGCTTTTTGAAAGCGCTTTCGTACCCCCCCTATAAGAGCGCTTTTTGAAAGCGCTTTCGTACCCCCCTATAAGAGCGCTTTTAGAAAGCGCTTTCGTACCCCCCCTTTAAGAGCGCTTTTTTTGCGTGTTTTTTTATTTTGTTTTTAGCGAAACCTATGCCAGCGCTTTCTCCAAAAAGTGCTTTAGTAGGGGTGCTGCTAAAAGACAAATTTGGCATAGTGTGAACACACATCAAGGCCTACACCTCAATCGTTTCTCTAAATAGCGGTCAAGAAATACACCGAGGCCTACACCTCAATCATTTCTTTTCCGCTAAGTAGAAAAGAACATACATCGGGGCCTACGCCCCAATCATTTCTTTCCCACTATGAAAAAAAGAGTAGCGGTATGATCTTCGTCGATATTTATTAGATTTTTTAAGGTTGAAAAAGAAAAAGGAAATGAGAAAGAGAACTAAACCTACTTTCTAATGTAATGTTGTTTATACAAGGGAAATTCTAAGCCTAATGATCAACATAAATTGCATAAATGCATCAAAATAATAGGCAAAACTATACAATTCATCAAGGAATATATAAAGCAAACATGAAAGATTCAATTAAAACTCTATCCAAAATTATTTACAAAAAGGAAATCAAAGCAAAAAATACAAGTACACTATGAAAGAAATGATTTATTAAAGGTATAGAAACAATTAAAAAACAACAAAAATCAAGACAATTATTTACACATTCTAAAACACCCAAGAATATTTTTATGTATTTTTTATATGTGAGTCAAAAGGAATTATGAGCTAAAAGCAAAAGAAAACAAAATTAAAATAAAAGTCTAACATCTAAACTTCAGGGGTGTATTAGTGATTTCTAAATGAACTAAAACTAGTTAGAGGCAATCTGGGCCCAAAACAGAGGGGGTGGGAAGAGCATTAGCGCCCAGGCCCATGGTTATCGGATAGGTGTGTTAGTAACAAAGGGAGTGCCGCTTCATAAAACTCCCAGGCCCAGATGCACGTGAGGCCCAACGCTCACCTTTATTACATTCAACTTTTCTTTCATTTTATTTATCTTCTACTAGCATGTGGAATAAAATGTAACGTGACAAGGTTCCTTTCACTATAGAAATCAATTGGTGCATTAATCACTTAAGTGAGATAAGACAAAAAAATAACCTCTGGACCAATCACATCATGCCAAGTCATATTCTCAATCATTTGAATGAGACGAAATGTAATAAAAGCTGGAGATGGCACCACTACATGCTTGCCACATAAGCTGGCCGTAGAAGAAAAAAAAACAAAACAAACTCAGACGCTGGAGTTCACCTCCGGCCGTCTTCTCCGGCTGCGAGGGTCACCGGAGTTCAAGAAAATTTCCAGAAAACACAAACTTTCACATCATCTCGATCGGTTTTTCGCGTAGAACACGGATCTAAGCTCGCTTTCCTCCAAAACTATCTCTATCATATGAACCGAAACAAAATGCAAAACCCTAACTTGAGCGTTCTTCACTAAAACGAAACCTAAGCATGTCAAAACGTTCACAGGCACACACAACTCTTAATTATACGACCTAATCATCCAAATCACCAGCACTCAGCAAGAAAAATGAATCAAGATGCAAAATCACTATGAGCCTCATACAAATGCATACAAGCTGTTAACAACTGGAGCTACATGCGAGAGAATAGTAGCAGCTTACTTGGAGCGTTCTTGAGTCGAGGAAATAGAAAGATCTACAAAGCTAGCACCCACTCTTGATTCTTGGACGATGATGATGATTATGCTTGCAGTGGTGAAGATTGATAGAGGTGCTTGATGATGATGATGGATTCGAAAAGAGCTTGCTGATGATGATTGATTCAGATAAGAGTGGAGGTTGAAGAGGTTTGAAACCGAGGATGAAGATTGAAAGATGTTGAGATTGTTGGAACGGTTATGGAACCGGTTATGGTAGGTTGAAGGATGAAATGAGGGTGATGATTCAGATCTGAGAAGGTTAGTGATGGTGGTTGTGGTGATGATTGTATGAAGATTGGAAGAAGGGTAGTGGTGGTTGATGAGAGCGGAGAAACGGTTATGGAGGTTTTAGAGTTTGTTATGGTGGTTAAAGGTGGAGGGAGAGAGAGAGAGATGATAGAGTGGAGGGAACAAGAGAAGGGAGGGTTTGTGTGGAAACTGAGAAAAAAAGTGAAGCCTGAGAGTAATGAGAGTGAGGTTAAGTGTTTTATAGTGAATGTGGGATGCATTGTGTTATGGTGTGGTGTAAGTCTAGTGGATTAATCCTCATAACTTAGGGAGCAAGGGTTTATGGACATGGTAAGGCTTTTCACGTGCCCTTTTTTATTCAGCAAGTTGCATGATTATTTGAGGAAAATGCTGGTGAACTGGAGGTATCAGGTCTGCTGCAGAATCTTGAACCAGTGCCGTGCATTTTGAGCGTAATGCTCGTGCCAATTACCATGTCCGAGATGCACAATTTGCACACACATATCTCTAGCTCTATTGAATCATTTACCTCATTTTTTGGATCACTATGAAGAGGACATGGAGAGGAATGATGTTGGTGTTTGGAAGTTCTCATAATAGTGCTTAGAAGGATGAGAAAAATGGCCTTAAACTCGTGGTGTCACCACTGAAACTACATGCACTCTGAAACTTGGCCCTTGCTAGCTCATACGCAACTTACCAACAACTCACTTAACATACCCATATCTTCCACCATAAGTCATCAATCATTTCAAATATACACTCAAAATATAGAAGGCCTGGTAGAGAATAGATGGGCATCAAATATAGGTCATGGAGAGGCTTTGAATTCCTTAAAAATTGACTTGGAAATTGCCCACCATCTGCTTGTGGAAATGCTATGCGCGTGGCTTATTTCTTGGCCTGGCCAGATGCACAACATGGGCTTTGTGAGGGCGTCACTTTGGGGACTCATAATTGATTCCATATCCATCCAAGTGGCTTGATGTTTGCTTTATTGTGTAGAGGGCATGGAGTAGAGTAGATGCATACCAAGTTTGCATTCGTAGCACATACGTAGAGCTCAAGAAACTGCTTCCAATATGGCACGCCATGTGTTTGACACAATGCTTACGCGTGGCCTGGATTTTGGCCTGGGTCATGACTTGAATCAAATGAGTTTCTTGGAACTTCAAACCATTTTATCTCCTCAACCAAGCTTCAAATGAAAAAACTCTCAACTAGAGAATTGTAGCATGCCATGATCTGAATATTTTTTATGTTAGGAATTTTCTGAAATAAGGCCCTTTGACACGTGTAATCGGATGGTGAAGTGGACTGTTCATCAAACTTTTAAGAGCCAAAATTTTCTAAGTATGAAAACTTTCCATTTTTTTGATTATTTTCTATTTTTGGTAACTTTTGTCAAACTCCTGATTTTATTCGTTCTTCGACTTTTCTTGACTGATTTTCTACCAAAAGTCAATATTTGGATGGTTGGCCTGATTTTGACCAAAAAGTCAACTGTTATGATTTTTCTCCGATCTTAATGAAGTTCCCGATTGACCAGTTTCCGACCAATGGAAATCAACTGAACGCCTCCACACGATCATCATACCATCTCTCTTCATAAGATCAGCTCCTGACCAATATGTTGACCAAAAAGTCAACTGTGTTGACTTTGGTCAAGAAACCCTAATTTGGGATAATCGGATGAACAGTAAGCTTGTATTTTCCAACCAATGCTCTGACTTGAAGGTGAGGAAACTCTAATTCAAGAGTGCCCTCATAAGAATAATGCCACAGGACCAGACCTCAGATCCTTATATTTAATCAGAAGTTCTTTGTACCAGGAGCTCCTTCTTGGAACAGTACCCATGATATGAATGCATGAATTAGGCCATGACCTAAATGATGTATGTATATGAATTATAAGCCAGATAAATAAGGGTAGGACAAATTTGGGGTATGACAACTGCCCCTATTTAATCGTCTTAAACCTGAAGGTGAGATTGGCGCTAGCCTTTCGAACATTTGAGGTAGAAGAAGATTAAATATCCAAGACCTGAAATTTGTCCTGAAATGATGGTGTAAGTGTTATCTTTATTTTTTCTGATATCTGCTGGGGAAAGAGAATTTTGTTTTTTGCCTTTTTTCTGGTGGAAAAGTTTATGGGGAGTAATGGTTGAATGGTGATAGCTTGTAACATTGTAACTGTGCCGATACAAGGTTTTCCAAGAGAGCAGTTGTATGAAACAATGACTGAAAAAGATGAGATCTCGTAGCGATCTATGACTCAACACTGACTCGAAACCAGAAGAAGACCTATGGGCGATCTTCAGGACCGAAAGGAAAGGATCTCGTGCAATCTATGACTTAACACCGACTCGACACCAGGAGAAGACCTATGGGCGATCTTCAGGACTGAAAGAATAAGATCTCGTGCGATCTATGACTCAACATCGACTCGACACGAAGAAGAAGACCTATGGGCGATCTTCAGGACTGAAAGGAAAAGATCTCGTGCGATCTATGACTCAACACCGACTCGACACGAAGAAGACCTATGGGCGATCTTCAGGACTGAAAGGATAAAATCTCGTACGATCTATGACTCATATCCGACTCGAAACCAAGAGAAGACCTATGGGCGGTCTTCAGGACTGAAAGGATAAGATCTCGTACGATCTATGACTCGACTCCGACTCGAAACCAGGGTGAATGACTCGAAACCAGGGTAAGATCACCGGACCTACGACCCACAAGAATTGAAAGAAGAATAAGCATCAACACTGAGGCTGGAGAAGGAGAAGATTATCAACAACACTGAGGCTAGGGATTGGGAATTGGTTTTGAAATGGTTTGCCAGGACGGGAACTGGGCTTTGAAAGGGTTTGCCAGGATGGGAACTGGGCTTTGAAAGGATTACCAGGACAGGGACTGGGTTTTGAAAGGATTTGAAGGTCGAAAGGCAAAGGACTCACAACGCAGGGGTTGGATCCGAAAAGGTCGTCCACATAAGGGAAAATAACCACAAAGACTAGTGACGACTAGACTCGATCAAAATACATCGGTAAACACTGAAGAATCACGAAGATATTGATGCTTGTGAAGCATAAGAATTACATTAATCTCTCAGGCCAAAGGCGGGGTGTAACTCTTCAAGAGCGGCAATTATTCGAATTGCCACACACCAAGTATGGTTATTCAAACGATTGAAAAATGAGATGGGGTTAGTGCCCACCCTCATTCACACTCTAATCTGCACGCAGCATACAGGAAATAACCACGACAAGACTAGTAACGACTAGACTCGACAAGAAGATGGAAGTAACCACTGGGAATTACGGAGATATCGATGCTTACGGAGCATAAGAATTACATTAATCCCTCAGGCCAAAGGGAGGGGTGTAACTCTTCAAGAGCGGCAATCGTTCGAATTGCCACACACCAAGTATGGTTATTCAAACGATTGAAAAATGAGATGGGTTGAATGCCCACCCTCATTCACACTCTAATCTACACGCAGCATACGGGAAATAACCTCGGAGACAACGATTCTGACGAAGAAAGACATTGTGTCCGATCCATACTGGAGAGAGAAAACGAGACTTCTTCTGGGGATTGAGGATACCAGGTATCGACACCGTGGCTTGAGGAGATTTGTAATGCAGTTGCAGATATCAATCGGAGTTTGTAAGGACAAGCTTTTATGTGGGGAAGTATCGTCGTCTTGATTGAGTGCTGATTTGTATTATCTGGCTTATGCTTTGTATGCATGTTTGAATTTTTCTATGGCGTAATGATCCACTTTGACGGATATGCTACGCTTTTGAGGATGCAATGTTATATGCAATGAACACTATATGCAGAATGCCAAATAAAGGCATTAGTGAGGTAAACACCAGGGAGAATCCCCTTAGTGTTAAGAATTATGTAGAGACGCCAATAGATATTGGACTTTGACTTGCAAGATGCCCCTTCTGGTTGTTGGCTTGTAGAGTGTAGAATAACTTCTGACTTCTCACCATGTGCCATTGCTTGGAGGATTTTCAACTTGAGGAGATTCCCTCGATTCACCATGTTAGAATGAGAAAAACAGATTAGGAGACCGGGTTGAGGAAGTGGAGCAACTCCCAGGAAAAATAAATTCCTGTGCTTGGGGAGAGACAAAACTTCCAGGAGAAATAAACTCCTATGATTGGGGAGAGAACAATAAAACTCAAAAGATTGTGCCCCAAGCTTCATGACCTTCAAAGGAATTTTCCCCAAAAGATCCTTGGAGAGATTTTTCGAATCTCGACGCAACTACCCCAAACTGGTTGAACCCAAAAGAGATTTCTCGACTTGATTTCCCCAGATTGATCAAAGCTTGAAGAGATTTATCGACATGATTGCCCCAGATATGTTGAATTTGGGAGGTTGAACCTCGATTCAATTTCCCCTGATTAGGTACATCTTACTAGAATCCTCAAGCTTTCATTGTTTTGAAGTCAAACAAACATGGAAACAACTTTACCACGCTTAACGGAGTCTTCAAACTATTCCCCTCAGGGTAATCAAAGAAAGCATTAATTGTTCATGCCCAATGGAGTTTTTAGAGAACCTGCCCCTTGATGGTCAACATTTGAAACGATTAGCTTTTACTCCTCGGAGTTCTCAAGTCTCTTGTACTTTGACATGATCAAGTTACTCACTGATTCTCATCATGGTAATTTCCTTGATGCTAAGCACATATTTTGTATGCAAAAGAATGTTAATTCTAAGAATGATAATTCTAATGCAAAGTGTATGTTAGCCTTGAAGTTTAAAGAAACTTTTTATTGAAATGAGGTTGCGACCTCTCGTGAATGGATCACTAGTTGACACAACCTCGATTTTTGCATATGGAAGATAAAGCAAGCATATGATACCAACATGGATATGTGTCACGCTTCATTGGGAATCAGTTAAACGCTATCTCATCGGAGTGCGCTTTCAAAATAAACCCTACTTCAATTAGGACTTTTAGGGGTTGTAACTTGGCCGAGTTCACGGTTTTCAGAAAACAAAGGATTTTTAGGCTCAAAATTATTTGTACCCGCCCCCTTCGTGATGTTCTCTAGTCCTATGTTCAGTTAACTCGACATGAGTTTTCATCCCTCACAAGGAATTTTGAAATGGTTGAAGAATCAATGAGGTTTTTTCGGACATGGCAGTCACTCACTTTCCTTTTTTGGTGTCTGATCATTCAACTTTGTTCTTCTGAGAAGGATTTTCATTTTGTAATCCTTTTTTTTCGCTTGGCACTTTTCATTATCCTTTTTTTTGCACTATTTTTCTTTCATCGTTTTTCTTTTTATTTTTTTTTCGCCATTTTTTTTAACAAGTCGTATGATCTTGCGTTGTTTTCAATTTGTTTGAAAGATCGTGACTACCTCATTCTTTGATTGATGGGGGATAACCATTGTGGCATCGTCATCGTTTGACCTCTTGACAGAATAAGGATAACCATTGTGGTTTTGACTTTCCTCAACCTCTTGAAGGATAACCATTGTTGTACCCTACCATTGATGAGTTTTGAACGCTCGATCAAGTTAAATGAACACTACCCTGCCCCAAGGTTAAAATTAAGGGTTTTTTCTGAACAGAAAAGAAACTCCTACTCCAAGGCTCAAAGGGGTTAACGAGGGTCTATCTCCCTTATATCTCCGGTGTTTAGGGATTTGAAACAATGGTACCACATGCATTTGCATAAGTCGAGTCACATTTGAACTGCATTTGAATTGTGATTGAGTTGTTGAAATGATGAGATGTTTGTTGTGACGTAGTGATGAGATGTTTGTTGTGACGTGATGACATTATAAATGTGAATTTGAATATGTTGTCGTGATTGTGGACCTCCGATTTTTTTAATTCCGGGCCATACCTCTGATCTGTAGAGATACGTGAACTGACTCTTTTTTGTCGCTTAATGCTTTCGCATTTTTAAAATTCACAGAGTCGCCACCGACCTTTTATTTTATCCAATTAAGGAAAGGTTTATAAAAGAAACAGAAAAAAGACCTTTAAGAAATTCTGGGTAAGGGGGTAGGTTATACAAAGGGAAGGTGTTAGCACCCTTTGTATCCATGGTTATCCATGGGCTCTTAAGTTTGCTTAGCTCACTTGTTTTTCGATCACTTTTCAATTGCTCTGAAATTGCTCATATGTGGTTTCAAATACCTTTGTAATTTGAATTTTGTAATGATCCGTGTGTGGATGTATACAAAATGCTTGTTTATCTTTCGAAAGATGTTTTGAAAAGAACGTTAACTTTGTAATAACCCGTGTTTGGATGTATACAAAGTATTGTCTTTTTTGAAAGTTTTGAAAAATCAACAGTGTATGAGAATTTTGTTTGTTTTGATTTGAGCAAGCAAACTAGGAGGTCTACCCTGAGTTGTAAGGTCTTTATCCTATTTCCTTTAAAAATCTATCCTTTCACCGGATATAAAAGCAAGGTTCGATTTTGTACTCAAAACAGTGGAATTTTGACTTTGATTTTGAAAGGAATGAGAAGGGATTACCTGAAGAGGTGCAAGTGTGATTGTGATTGGATTCAGATATTTATCTTTGAAGTTAGTGATCTAAAGATTCAATTTTATCTTTGACATACACGCAGTTTATATGTGCTGGAAATTAAAATGCGGAAATGTAAAGTGCGGAAAGTAAATCTACGCTATTACATCGATTGTGCAGGAAACATAAACTAGCCTATTTACATGAATTTGACATCCTATACATTTATCTAGGAATTTAAATTGCAAAAAATAAAAGGCATGTTTTTTTTTTGGATTTTCTATGGTTTGATTTTAATTAATTAATGCATGATTAATTAAATTAAAATGAAGAAAAAAGATGAAAATAGATTTAAACCTAGAAATTAAAATATGTACAAAAATATGTGTCAATTAATTTTAAAACAAAACTAAATTTTTTTTGGAATTTTTGAAATTGATTTGAAATTGATTTAAGTTAATTAAAACATAATTATGCAAATAATTATACAAATAATTAAAACTTAAAGATAAAATGATTCAAAATATGTACAAAATTAGTTTATAATATATAAACAATATTTTATATAAAGAACAATTTTTTTTATGATTTTTTGATTGGTTAGAATAATTAAAAAGCTAATATATAAATATATACTAATTAATTATGCAAAATATTAAAATTTTGAAGAAAAATAAAATATTTTTATTTCAGAAAATAATATATTATTTTAGAAGTCTAAAAATATTTTTTGTGTATTTTTTGGATTTTTAAAAAACTATTTTTGATTAATTTAACAAAGAAATTAAAATAAAATAGAAAATAAAAATAGAAATAAAAGGGATACTTATCAGGTGTGATGGGCTGGAAAGTGCATGGTATGGACTGCTTATCTGATGCGTTGGATTGGCTTTGAGATTGATCATGTGGCTCAGATTGAAGAGAACATGGTATGATGGGATTGAGTGAAGCATTGAATTAGTGGGGAGACCAAAGTCAGATTGGGCCCACCACTGACTACGTGAACCAATGGAAGCTGAGGGAGAGAGGTTTGAAAAGTTGACCGGCCAATCAGGGATGCACGCGTGGAAGTCAATAGGTCTCGGTTACTATTCATCATCTTCTTCACAGCTATGGCAACGGTTTTTTAGGGCTTTTGACAACAGTTTTGATGTCCGATTTCCTCCTTCTTTAAACCTGCAAAAAACATAAAATAAATACCAAAGGAGGACCCTACCCCCCTAAATTGAGGTCTGGGAATCCATTGGTGAGGTTAGTTTGGACTAAAAGTTCATGGATTTTGAGTTTCGAAGAAACTAAGCTCCACGGCCCAAGAATGGTGAATGATGAATTAGGGACTTAGAGCTTCATGTGATACGTCCAGTTTCCTCTAAATGGTGTCAGAGATGAATTAGAGTGATTATATTATATTAACACAAGCATTAATATAGAAAACGAAAGCTTGTACATGTATGTTCTTGGAAAACATTAGGCACGTGCTACGACTCTCATGGGACCACACAAAGAATTTATTCTTACTCTATATGATCTCAGAAGATGATTGAAAGAGTTGGTTTGTATTAATATTGATTGGAATATGGAAATTGAAAATTACAAAGTTTGGAAATTTTTGTGAGGATTATGATGTTTCTATGCTATGCTTGAGCTATAATTTCGTGGTCTGTTGGCTCCCTTTGTTTGTGAAATATGCAGCTTCATTTATAGGCCTTGAGGTGCTTAAAATTGAAGCTAAAAGCAATGATTGCTTTTGTTGAATTTTGACTTTCAAGCTTGGAACTCAAGCAACCTTGGCTTGCTCTTTCCTTAGCCTTTCCTTGCAGCTTTCTTGCTGCATAATTAAGCCACATGTGTGAGCTTTTAGCTTAGAAAATAAGCTATGATTTATCCTTCCTTTTTTCCTTTTTAATTTAATCTTAAATGATAAAATTAAATCAAAAAATGGAGAAAAATGATGTGGGCTTTGTCTTGGTCGTGGGAGGCCCATTATAACATGGCAAAGATGTTTGAACCATGAAAACTTGGCCCCATTTGGAAAAAATGCATTTTTGAGCAATGTTGATTTCATGCATTTTCCCAAAAGTTAGCCAACTTCAACAAGGTGTAAATCCTTCAATTTTTGTCATATGAAGGAGATCTTGCACTTTTTAGAAACCTCAAAGAGTCCTCTAACCAATGTCTTTGGTCTCATGTCAAAATGATTTTTGAAGCTCCTTGTGTATCCTTTTGAAAAAAGTGTCTTTTTGTTGACTTTGAAAATGACCTGTAATGTCTTTGATCATATTTTTCAAATGGTGAATCCAATGACCATGGGATCAATGGAATTTGAAAGATAATTGAATTTCCTTCAAAACAAGCTTTGGTTTGAATTTTTTGGATGAAGGATGAGAGAGTTATGATCAGTCAAAGTTGAGTTGACTTTTCAGGCAAAAACCCTAATTTTGAATCTTAGGGTTTTGTTGATTTTTGATCTTTCCTTGATGAATTATGATCATCCAATGATCAAATGATGAATCCTTTGACAAAATATGGACTTTGACAAAAAATTTCATTTTTGACTGTCTGTTGACTTTTTTGGTCAAACGGGTCGTCTGTTGACTGTTTGAGCTGCTGACGGTGCGTCTGAGTGAATTGAAGTTTGAAAATTTGTATGATGGTACTTTGAGATATATGGATGTGTATGAAATCCATTTGAGCTCTCAAAAACTTGTTGCTCCTGTAAAAACAAGAAAAACCCTGATTAGGGACTGTTTGTGTAGGAGACAGTTAAGCGTACCTGATTTTTGTGCAGTGTTGAGTCTCTGCTAATCGCGTGATATTCAGAGGACTTCTAGAACAAAAATCTTGGAATTTTGAATTGTGAAAAATTGATTTGATTGATGGTACAAAACACTGAGAATTGTACTGCCAGCAGTTTGGCTGTCAACTGACTGTTCAGGTATTGATGTAGCAGTTAGAGTGAAAAATCAACAGTCAAAGTTAATTTTCTTTTTTGTTGTTTTTTGTTTTTGTTTTATGTGAAAAATGAAAGTTTATTTACATGACTTGTTAGAAAAACACAGACATAATAAATAACTAATATTTACGGTATGCGGGCAAAATTACCGATAATAACCCTGAAAATCATTTAATGCACAGAAATAGGAATATTTGACTGGCAGAAAACACACAAAATATTATCTTAGTAATTAAGCAATATTATGACAAATAGTACAACATTTAATACTGACAGTACAAATATCACATACTATATTGAACAGTACGACGAATAAACGGTACATTTAAGAAATAAGAAATACGGCAAATTTTAAGAATGACGATTAATGACCCATGCTATGAACAATAACATGTAGATGATTGGGAATGCAACCATTGCAGGTCCACACTCTTCAGGACTATACAGGCAGAAGAAAGTCATGATCACCGTAGCAATGGTGATGACTGTAAGAAACAGTATCTCTATCCACTTTGCCATTCTTGTCAGGGAAGAAGAGAAAATAGATATGAGATAGGAATTTGAAAGATGAGTTGGAATTTGATGTGAGATTTTATGGAAGAAAATGAGAGGTATTTATAGAATGGAAAGAAGGATAGAGACGTTGGGGAATGATGTGATTCCGTACAAAAGGAAAATTTGAGTGGAAGTAAGATTTGAAAGAAAGTGTATGATAGTGTTGGAAAAAAGAGAGATTTGATTTTTGAAAAAGAGATTTGAAAAGATTTTTGCAAATAATGGAATATAGTACAAAAATTAGTGGGAAACAAAAGATAATAATAATCTACTTGTTACCAGTACAGTCTGAGTTTCCTGATTCTGCGCCTGCAAAAAGATTTAACTCTGTACCAATTGTGTCAGTACTATTTATCTGTAAATAAATAAATAGCATGTGTGAAGTAATAAACAGTATTTGGCGTTTGCGTAAGAATAAATTCAACTGCAAGCCAAATTACTGTATAAGAAAAATTCTAAAAACTAAGTATTTCATATGTCAGGATATTTGTCGAAATAAAAATCCATGATTATATGAGACCCTTAATTTTCAGATTGGAGTTTTCTTGAAAAATATGTGGGCAAATTTTGGGGTATAACAGTTGCCCCTATTCAATCTTCTTAAACCTGAAGAGATTGTCTGAAATCTGAAGGTAGAAGATGATTGAATATTTAGATGCCCTGAAAATTTGCACTTACCTTGATCAGAAGAGATGTTGGAAGTTGCATTTGAATGTCGTCTGCGAAATGTTGTTGGCAGATTGAAACATTACCTGAGATGGGCTTTCAGATGCCACCTGGTAAATGGGTTGAGGGTTTGTTCATCAGAATGAATCCATTGATTATATCTTGATGAAGGATTTGAAAGTCTTTGTGTTGACTGTTTCGGAACCGTCCAAGGTTACCGCTTTAAGTCTTGGAAGATAATCGTTACGGAACTTGTCCAAAGTTTTTCCGATTTAGATTTTGGAAGTTGATCATTGTGGAACCGTCTGAGGTATCGCTTTAGATCTGCAATGTTAGATCGTTCTGGAACCGTCTGAGGTATCGCTTTAGATCTGCAACGTTAGATCGTTCTGGAACCGTCTGAGGTATCGCTTTAGATCTGCAATGTTAGATCGTTTTGGAACCGTCTGAGGTATCGCTTTAGATCTGCAATATTAGATCGTTCTGGAACCGTATGAGGTATCGCTTTAGATCTGCAATATTAGATCGTTTTGGAACCGTCTGAGGTATCGCTTTAGATCTGCAACGTTAGATCGTTCTGGAACCGTCTGAGGTATCGCTTTAGATCTGTGATGTCTGTTTTTGAGTTGGTGAGTGATCAGAATGAATCTTTAGCTTGATTATATCTGAGAAAACCGTTCATGGAATTCAGGTGAACACTGCATGTGATTGAGAACATCTTTGTTGAAGATATCTGCCTACCTGAAAAATCAAGTTAGTGATATGCAATGTTTATGATGCATGTAAATGTGAGATATTCCCGGAGAAATATGCATGTTATGTTGTGCATGATGTATAATGTATGATGCATGATGTATGATGTATGAATATGAATATGTGAATGTATGAATGTATGAATGTATGAATGTGATGTCAAGCTTCTAATTGGAAAAATAAATTCCCACTAGTCAGCTGGACATGAATGTATTGTGATCGTTGATGATCTTTTGTCTTGCTTGAGTACCCTTGTCTGGGGAAATTCTTTGAGAACCCGGGTATCCCGTTGAAGGATCTTTGACTACTGCTTGGGGAACCAAAGGTAACTGGAAGTTCTGATGCCCTTTCAAATGGGAATGAGGAAGATGCATAATCCTCCGATGCACTATCTGACCAAGTCCGGGTGCGGGGATCACACCTTCTGAAGATAGTAATCTGGAACAAACCTGCTGGGGAATAAGACTTCTTTTGAAGAGAAAATCTTTTTGAGGAATTTGCTGAGAAATGCGTTTCTCTTGGTGATTTCCTTCTGATGGAATGATGTCCAGATGATCGGGACATTTCCTGAATGCCATTCCTGTTTTTCCTGGTAAACATCAATCATATTCAAATGCATATGTTCATTCAAAATTATCATTGGGACGCTTACGTATTTAAACAGAAAAAATGAAAATAGTGATTTTTGAAAGAGCTGCATTGAAAAGAGCCATGATAGGCGGGTTAGCACAGGGAGACAACAATCCTAGAAGTAGGAAACTGTCAGAAAGTTTTGAAAAATATTTATGAAGATAAATAGCTATGTGAAAATGATTCAGTCAAGTTTCAACTCTGCTATTGCCAATCTGTCTTCGAGCATCTCATCCCTCACTTGTTGGAAGAAAGTGATTAGACTGATCGGTGTCTTTGAGGTGTTGAATCTTGATGGTGAGTAGGCAGCTGAACGGAACACAGTTGTATGCTTCATTCCCTAACTTTTGCCTAGGCCGCCCTTTCAGGTTTTCAGCCTACCGGGATAGTATTTGTTTAGTCTCTAATTTTTGCCTGGACCGCCCTTTCGGGTTTTCAATCCACCGAGACGCTCATTTTTGCCTAAGTTGCCCTTTCAGGTTTTCAACTTAGCGAGCTGTTTTTTTTTCTTTAAGAGAAGTATTTTTTGACTATGTCAGCATTCACAGGGTGTGGGAAATCCTCGCCATCCATGGTGGTAAGCAACATGGCGCCGCCGGAGAATATTTTCTTGATTATGAATGGTCCCTCGTAGGTGGGAGTCCATTTGCCTCTGGGATCACCTTGTGGTAAGATGATGCGTTTGACAACCAAGCCACCAGTTTGGTATGCTTGACTTTTGACTTTTTTGTTGAAGGCTTTGATCATACGCTTTTGGTATAGCTGACCATGACAAATAGCTGCGAGCCTTTTCTCATCAATCAAGTTTATCTGGTCCAACCGTGTTTGAATCCAATCGTCTTCGTCTAGATTGGCTTCTTTCATAATCCTTAGGGAAGGAATCTGAATTTCAATTGGAAGAACTGCCTCCATACCATAGACTAAGGAAAATGGAGTTGCCCCTGTTGAAGTACGCGCAGATGTGCGATAACCATGAAGAGCAAAAGGCAACATCTCATGCCAGTCTTTGTAGGTTACTGTCATTTTTTGTATGATTTTCTTGATGTTCTTGTTGGCAGCTTCCACCGCGCCGTTCATCTTTGGTCGATATGGAGAAGAATTATGATGTTTGATCTTGAACTGTGTGCAAAGTTCAGTAATCATTCTGTTGTTTAGATTTGTGCCATTGTCCGTGATAATCCGTTCAGGGATGCCATACCGACAAATGAGATTGTATTTGATGAACCGGGCCACCACATTTTTGGTGACAGAAGCAAATGAAGCTGCTTCTACCCACTTTGTGAAGTAGTCAATAGCGACCAGGATAAAGCGATGTCCGTTGGAGGCAGTAGGTTTGATTTCTCCAATCATATCAATACCCCACATTGCAAAAGGCCAAGGAGCCGTCAGGACGCTTAATGGAACTGGAGGTACATGTACTTTGTCAGCGTATATCTGGCATTTGTGACATGTTCGGGAGTGATGATGGCAGTCTGTTTCCATGGTAGACCAGTAATAACCTGCTCTAAGGATCTTTTTAGCCATTGTATGTCCACTGGAATGAGTACCGAAGGTACCATTGTGTATTTCTTCCATGATTTGTTCCGCTTCCTTCTTGTTTACACAGCGAAGTAAAGTCGAGTCATGGTTGCGTTTGTATAGGGTTCCATTGCTTAGGAAGAATTTGGCAGCAAACCTCCTTAGAAATTTTCTGTCATTAATGGATGCCCCTTCAGGGTACTCCTGAGCTTCGAGATATCTTTTTACTTCATGGAACCATGGTTTTTCCTCGGTTCCTTCGGTATTGATCTCATTGCAATAGGATGGTTCATCTTGCCTGTAGATGGTGATCATAGGCGCCTCGTTGTCCCACCTGACTTTGAACATGGATGACATGGTAGCTAAAGCATCAGCTAGTTGATTTTCCTCGCGTGGGATGTGTTCGAAAGTGATTTCTTCGAAGTAAAGAATCAAACTCAGCACATATTCTTTGTAAGGAATTAGATTTGGGTGCTTTGTGTCCCATTCCCCTTTGACTTGGTAGATTACCAAGGCCGAGTCTCCGTAGACTTCCAGGAATTTGATTCTTAGATCGATTGCAGCTTTAAGACCCAGAATACATGCTTCGTATTCGGCTATATTGTTAGTGCAATTGAAGCATAACCTGGCAGTGAACGGTGTGTAACTTCCTGCGGGGGAAATGATCACAGCTCCGATGCCATTGCCAAGTGCATTAGAAGCTCCGTCAAAAACCATAGTCCACCGGGATCCTGGCCCGGGTCCTTCTTCTGGTCCTGGTTGTTTGTAGTCATTGACTAGCATAATGTCTTCGTCTGGGAAGTCAAAGTTCAATGCTTGATAATCATCTACTGCTTGATGAGCCAGATGATCAGCTACCACACTTCCTTTGATTGCTTTTTGTGAAGTGTATTGAATGTCATATTCTGTCAAGATCATTTGCCATCTCGCTATTCTTCCTGAGAGAGCAGGTTTTTCGAACACGTATTTGATGGGATCCATCTTGGAGATTAGGAAAGTGGTGTGATTTAGCATGTACTGTCTTAGTCGGCGAGCTGCCCAAGCTAAGGCACAACAAGTTTTTTCGAGTAGTGAGTATCTTGTTTCACAATCGGTAAACTTTTTGCTAAGATAGTAGATTGCGTGCTCCTTTCGGCCGGATTCGTCATGTTGCCCTAGTACACACCCCATTGAGTCTTCTAACACAGTTAGGTACATTATCAGAGGTCTGCCTTCCACAGGTGGCAACAAGATTGGAGGTTTTTGGAGATATTCTTTGATTTTGTCAAAGGCTAACTGGCATTTGTCATTCCACCTTTCCACTTGATCTTTCTTCAACAGTTTGAAGATCGGCACACAAGTAGTAGTCATGTGGGCAATAAATCGGGCGATGTAATTTAGACGTCCCAAGAATCCTCTGACTTGTTTCTCGGTACGAGGTATAGGCATTTCTTGAATGGCTTTAACCTTGGCGGGATCAACCTCAATACCTTTGCTGCTGACGATGAAACCTAAGAGTTTGCCGGATCTTACTCCAAAGGTACACTTATTTGGGTTCAGTCGCAACTTGTATTTCTTGAGTCTGTCAAACAACTTGTGTAAATGACCCAAATGTTCTTCCTCGGTGTTGGATTTTGCAATCATGTCATCGACATACACCTCTATTTCTTGATGAATCATATCATGAAATAGCGCTACCATTGCACGTTGATAGGTTGCTCCTGCGTTTTTCAGACCAAAGGGCATTACTTTGTAACAAAAGGTTCCCCAGGGTGTTGTGAAGGTTGTTTTTTCCATGTCTTCGGGTGCCATCTTGATTTGATTGTACCCTGAGAATCCGTCCATAAAGGAGAATACCTTGCATTGTGCGGTATTGTCAACCAGTACATCGATGTGTGGTAAAGGGAAATCATCTTTGGGGCTTGCCCGGTTCAGATCTCTGTAGTCCACGCACATTCTGACTTTCCCGTCTTTTTTAGGTACAGGGACGATGTTAGCTATCCAAGGAGGATAACTTACAACTTTTAGGAATCCGGCATTGAACTGTTTTTCAACCTCGTCTTTGATCTTTTTTGACATATCAGGCCTACTCCTTCGTAGTTTCTGTTTGACTGGAATGCTACCTTCTTTGATTGGTAGGCGATGAACTACGATGTCCGTGTCAAGGCCTGGCATATCCTCATAGGACCAGGCGAATATCTCGACGTAGTCTCGCAGCATTTGAATCAGTCTTTGCTTGACGCTGTGTTCTAAATCAGCCCCTATTTTGACTTCTTTCTTTTCTTCGTTGCTGCCCAAGTTGATGACCTCAATTGGCTCCTCGTGAGGCTGTATGGCCTTGTCTTCTTGTTCTAGCAGCCTTGCAAGTTCTCTTGGCACTTCACAATCTTCCTCACTTTCGTCCTCAGTTTGGTAGATCGGATTTTCAAAGTCATGACGGGCAATAGCAGAATCGTTGTTGACTGGATCCAGAGTGTATGTGAATCTGCAAGTTAATTATGTGAGTGTGTGTGAAGAAAAAACATAGCTATTAGAAAGCGAAGAAAGAAGGAAAAAGGATCACAAAATTTAAATATGCAAGCGTCCCATGATTTTATTGAATGCACATGATCATGATATGATAAGCCCTTATAGAAGGACCGGTGTGCTAAGGCACACGGCTTTCAAGCTCATGGTTCGATTGTTCAGGAACCACTTTTATCTTTGCACAATATACACAAAGAAAACAGGAAATGGCATTTACTCCTGGTCAAAGGAGATCACATCCTCAGCTTTCCAGTTGTTCAATCCACTGTTGTGAGCAGGGGGTACCCAGCTGTTCCAGTTGCAGTTGTCTTTTTCATCTCCCACAGCATTGATTTCATTAGTGGGAAAATGAGCCGGTGATCCTTCGGGATAAGGGATATACTCTGCTGGATACGAGAGCCCAGGCTGAGATATCTCTGTCGGCTGAGCGAGATGCTCGATAAGGCCGTCCCATGCAGTCGGGATGATGTTTTGAATAGAGACTTGTGCATCTTGGTGAGGAGTGTATGCTGACAGAAAGCAACCCTCGTTATTTGGTATTTCCCTGGCTTTTTCAAGAGCGAAATTGTCATCGTAATGTTCATCCCATCCAGTTGGGACAATGTCCTCCATGGCAATTTGTGAGCTCGGAGGAGCGGAATATTTCACCATATAGTCATATTTGCCGCTGGGTTCTCCTAGCGTGTCCCATACTTCTTTGGGTGGATTTTGATATTGCTCAGTGGCGGGACTTGTGAAAATTTGATCATTTCCAACTTCATCACCCCATCCAGTCGGGGTAAGGTCCTCCATAGCAATATAAGAATTCTGAGGTTCGGCATACTGATAATTATACCCGCCGTTTGGTTCTCCCACAGCATCCCACATTCCCATGGAAATAGGTGGAATTTCATCTGGATATGGCTGAATGATATGGTTCATGAACACTCCTTCATCTTCAATAGCGTTTACTTCTTGGCTGACGAAGTGTGACATTAATCCTCCAGAACGAGGACTTTGATCATTCTTTTGATTTTCACTATCATAGCCCAGACCTAGCTTGTCAGATTTGTAGGGTATATCGGGAAGCTGTCCCCATACTGTGCAATCACCCTGTTCAATCATGGCTTTGGCATCTTTGAGAGAAGCCATAGTTGTAGTTGGAGTAGCAGGAATATGCTTGGTGGTAGAGACATCTGGAGAGACCACCTCAAATGATTGGCATGGAGTTTCGATGAATTCGTCCTCCAACTCGACATATTTGGAATTGCTTAGGTGACTAACCACATATTCCTCTTCGCCATAGACTGTGACAATCTTTCCTTTTACTGGATATTTTAACTTCTGATGCAGGGTAGAAGTTACAGCGTTTGCCCCATGTATCCAAGGGCGTCCAAGTAAACAGGAGTAGGCTGGGTGAATTTCCATTACGTAAAAGATAGAATCAAAGATTTGAGAACCCACTCTGATTGGGAGATTCACTTTTCCGTATACCGTTCTGGTTGACCCGTCAAAGGCTCTTACCACAACATCACTTGGTTGTAACACAATTCCTTCGAAGTCAAGCTTTTCTAGTACTGTTTTCGGTAACACGTTCAGAGAAGAACCGTTATCTACTAGCACATGAGATAGAGTGGTGCCATTACATTCAATGGAGATATGTAAGGCTTTGTTGTGATTTTTTCCAGCAGGGGTTAGATCCACATCAGAGAAACCGAGACCATTGCTCACGGTTAGATTGGCAACACAATTCTCAAATTGGTCGACTGAGATCTCTTGAGGCACATGCGCAGCTTTTAGGAACTTCATCAGGGCTTTGGCATGAGCTTCTGAATATTTTAGCAGAGATAGCATTGAGATTTTTGAAGCGGTGTGCCCCAGTTGCTCAACAATATTGTAATCACTCTTGCAGATGATTTTCAATATTTCCTCCATTTCTTGCTTTGATGGATCCTCAGCAGTGATCTCCACCGGGGTTTGAACTTGTTCAACTTGTGGCTCTTTGCCTCGAGCGTTGACATTTTGATTAGGAACTGGGACTCGGACTGGACCAGCAGCAACATTTGGAGAAATTTCTGGTGAAAAGATTCTTCCACTTCTCGTGATCTTGCTGGTACCCACAATATTACCCACAGTTGGAGTAGTTAACTTTGCGGTCTCTTCAGTCGAGGTACCCTGCTTAACTCCATGAATGTAAACATTAGTGTCATATCCCCATGGGACAGCTTTGTCTGAGGAGTATGGAAATGGAGTTGGACTAGCAATGACTACTGATGCCACTTTGAGTGTAGCAGAAATTTTGAATGGAGCCTTGGCAGAGATTTTGAATGGTAAGCTGGAGATCACTGAGGCATCCTCTATTCTCATCCCGTTTGTAAAGACTTCGCACAACACGTCCATAGAAGGGAGCCTCTCAAACATAATGATACGGCGATCCATCCATTTTTGAATTCCCATCCTCAGATTTTCACAACCATTGGGCAGGCAAGAGCAGTAAAAGCAGTCGGGGTCACACCCTGGGAAGTAACCAGCTCGGATTAGCTTTCCTTTGACTTCGCAGAGTGGAGTTGATAATTCGTTCACATCATAGATGTAAACAGTGTCCAGGATAGCGTTAACAGTTTTGTCATGCTTTGGCATAGGTGCAGTGATGACATTTGGAGTTTCTGGAGGATCGAACTCAATTTCACCAGCATCTATCATATCTTGTATTTTATTTTTCAGGGCCCAGCAGTGATCTGCGTCATGTCCTGGACAGTTTGAGTGATAGGCACATGTCGCATCAGGGCGATAATTCGGAGAGGAAGTGTTGACATTCCTTGGAGGACCTCTTAAGGTGATCAGATCTGCTTTTAGCAAGTGCTGCAATGCCTGAGAAATTGGCATGTTGATTTTGGTGAAATTTCTTCTTGGTGCATCTGGTCGATGCGTATATTTTGGCTGTTGATCTTTTTGAGGTGCAGATGCGGAGATCAGAACTGCCCCTACAGATTGATGCTGCTCACTTTTGCGACTTTTCTGAATTTGTGTTGCATTGACCTCATTTCTCCCGCTGATGGGCCTTTTTGTAGTACCAGAGGTGGAACCTATTTGAATTTTTCCATTTTGAATGCCACTTTCGACACGTTCTCCGGTCAGTATCAGGTCAGTGAAACCTGATGATGAGCTTCCCAGCAAATGGCTATAGAAAGGGCCAGTTAAAGTGCCCATGAACATGTCAACTAGTTCGCGATCAGATAAGGGTGGTTGAACCCTTCCAGCCATATCTCTCCACTTTTGTGCATATCCTTTGAAACTTTCTTTTGGTCCCATAGACATGCCCCTTAGTTGAGTACGGGTTGGCGCAAGATCAGCATTGTATTGGTACTGTTTGTAAAAAGCAGCAGCTAATTCTTCCCAAGTATGAACCTTGGTATTTTCCAGCTGATAGTACCACTCGAGTTGTGTACCCGACAGACTTTCTTGGAAGAAGTGAATCCACAATTTGTTATCCGTTGTATGAGGTTGTATCTTCCTCACATAGGATCTCAGATGTAGTTTCGGGCAAGAAACTCCATCATATTTTGCAAAGACAGGAACTTTGAATTTTGGAGGGATAACAACATCCGAGATGAGCCCCAGATCATTGAAATCTAAGCCAGGTATTTTTTGTATCTCCATAGCTTTCATACGGTCTTCCAGCTGTTGGTATTTTTCATCATCCGGTTCGTCCCCAGAATGATCATTTTCTTCATTTGAAGAGAGAGAGGGTTTAGCAGAACCCTGGTTGCTTTGATTGTCTTCTTGTTCATCATCACCGACTGTTTCAGGGATCGGTGGCTTTTTGAACTTTTTGACTGGGATTTTGATCTTCCTTTTCAGGTGACTCACAGCCTACAGATCCTTTGGGCTTCTTTTTCTTCTTGATTATCAGGGCTTTCAGTTCTTGCTGCCCCTTTGCCAGTTCCAGAATTGCCACTTGAACTTGGGCATTCTGTGCTTCGAGATTCTTGATGCTCATTTCAGATTCCATCTCTTCTGACTGAAATAAACAGCGAGAAGATGAGAAATCCGTCATGTGAACCTGTTATGCAATGTGTATGACTGGATGCCATGTGTATGCAATGTATGAAATGTATGTGCAATGTATATGAATGCAATGTATGAAATGTATATGCAATGCATGAAGTGAAATGTGTGTGCAATGTTTCAAGGATCTTAGAGTTTAGATTTGTTAAAGAAGAAACAAACGTTAGTTAATCAATTTATTTCTTTTTTTTTTTTTTTTTGCTTCTTTTTTCTTTGCCTCATTTGGGCTTACAAGACAGAAATAAAATAAATGATCCTTCAGGTCTCCCGTGGACGCTTTCTCTTTGCCCCCAGGAATGTGTTGATCTGCTGTTCTTCTTGAAGCTGTCCGGTGAGCTCCAATATCCTTCTCTCATAGTCTTGACAGTATGATTTGAAGGTGTCTCTTTCCTCTTTGAGTTGAACCCAAGATTTTTGCAACTCTTCTAGGTCAGTTGGCATGTCCGGGTGTAGAATAACTTGAGGTTCATATCCTTCGACCTCTGGTTCAATAGTCACAGGTAGAACAGCAGGATATGGCATAAGGAGTTTCTGAGCATGAGTGCGGACCCATCTGAGGTAGGGTTCCATAGGAATAGAATTCCATTGCCCCAGAGTTTTGCTTTCTATTCTATAGACACTGCCCCATGCATGTATGAACCTTCGTCGGTGTCTATGAGAATCATTCTCGTAATCAAACACAATGCCATGGATAATCATGTCATGAGGACCGTTGCTCCTTGCATATCCGAATTGGCGTAGAGCTAAAGAGGGATTGTAAGTGATGCCTCCTTTGATGCCAAGGAGTGGCACATTAGGGTACTCTCCACAATGATCAATGATAGTAATGTCTCTTTGAAAGAAGTTGTTCCACCGGATATCTGAATGAGACAAAGACATAATCCTGCGAGACCAATGCATTCTTTGTTCATTTCTCAACACTGATCGGGGAAGATGAAATGTAAACCACCTAGCCAGTAGTGGTATACAGCACATGAGAGTTCCTCGTTTCTTCATGGTACGAGTGTGTAGAGAATGTAGAATGTCTCCCAGCAATGTTGGTACCCGGGTTACGGATTAGGAAAAGGTTGATGATGTGTACACTTATGAACTGGTCGGGATTTGGGAATAAAACCAACCCATAGATCAAAAGTGCCATAACTTCCTCAAAAGCTGGATAACTTTTGTTTTCTAGCAGTAGTCGAGCCTTTTCCAACAAGAACTTGGCAAGCAAACCCTTAACTCCACTCTTTGTTTCCCAATTGGACTCGATTTCTGATTTCCGCAGATGTAAAGCAGCAGCAATGACTTCAGGTTTTGGAATCCTTTCTAAACCAGTGAAAGGTAATTGATTTCGAACAGGCAATCCAATTAGTTCAGAGAATTCTTCCAAAGTGGGTACCAACTGGTAATCAGGAAAGGTAAAGCAATGATGTTCAGGGTCAAAGAACTGGAACAGGACCCGTATCATGTCTTCTTCAAATTTTGAGGTAACCAAATGGAGTAGGTGACCATGCCTTTCAGTGAATTGAACATTCCTGGGGAATTCTGACACTAAGTCTTTTAGTTCAGATGGTACCGTTGAGATGTTGATTCGGATGTAATCTTTGGTGGCGGGAGCCATTACCTGCAAAAACAAAGGTAAACTCTTTGATCCTTGAAGTGTTTGGTGCAAAAATGATATGCTTATGATGCAAACATGTGGCACACAAAAACAAATCAAACAATAGCCTTAGGTTTAAAGGCTTGCATGGAGCTGATAGGTGATACCCTCCCCACTGAAGTTGAGTTGGTTAAAACCTGTCCTAGAATAGCATTCGGGTTCTATGATCCTTGGAAGTAACATCTCAATACGGCGCTCGAGCGGCCGATCAAAATATTCCTCGAGGATAACTAACTTCGATCAATTTCAAAGCTAGCCACTTAATAGGCCACAAGTCAAGTTCAACTAAAAAGGTTCTAAGACAAATTAGTGTTTAATGACATTTCGGAAGCCTAATATACTCCTTGATCGTTTTCAAGGGACATCAGTATAAACCAAAGTATCGCACTAACGATGACTACCAGATCAACCGTATCGGTACATGCCGTACAGTTTCCTTGGTCTATTGTCATATACTTAAGGTATCTCGAGATTCGGGTTAGAATCTTTCACACAAGCAAAATACCCAAACAAACCTTTGAAAAATAGAGCAATCAAGTCAATCAATTGAAAACATCGAAGTGATCTATTCTCTTAAGGTAACCCCTTTTGAAAACATTTTGTTTTTTGAAAGTATCTCCCCAGCAGAGTCGCCAGTTCTGTGGACCTCCGATTTTTTTAATTCCGGGCCATACCTCTGATCTGTAGAGATACGTGAACTGACTCTTTTTTGTCGCTTAATGCTTTCGCATTTTGAAAATTCACAGAGTCGCCACCGACCTTTTATTTTATCCAATTAAGGAAAGGTTTATAAAAGAAACAGAAAAAAGACCTTTAAGAAATTCTGGGTAAGGGGGTAGGTTATACAAAGGGAAGGTGTTAGCACCCTTTGTATCCATGGTTATCCATGGGCTCTTAAGTTTGCTTAGCTCACTTGTTTTTCGATCACTTTTCAATTGCTCTGAAATTGCTCATATGTGGTTTCAAATACCTTTGTAATTTGAATTTTGTAATGATCCGTGTGTGGATGTATACAAAATGCTTGTTTATCTTTCGAAAGATGTTTTGAAAAGAACGTTAACTTTGTAATAACCCGTGTTTGGATGTATACAAAGTATTGTCTTTTTTGAAAGTTTTGAAAAATCAACAGTGTATGAGAATTTTGTTTGTTTTGATTTGAGCAAGCAAACTAGGAGGTCTACCCTGAGTTGTAAGGTCTTTATCCTATTTCCTTTAAAAATCTATCCTTTCACCGGATATAAAAGCAAGGTTCGATTTTGTACTCAAAACAGTGGAATTTTGACTTTGATTTTGAAAGGAATGAGAAGGGATTACCTGAAGAGGTGCAAGTGTGATTGTGATTGGATTCAGATATTTATCTTTGAAGTTAGTGATCTAACGGTTCAATTTTATCTTTGACATACACGCAGTTTATATGTGCTGGAAATTAAAATGCGGAAATGTAAAGTGCGGAAAGTAAATCTACGCTATTACATCGATTGTGCAGGAAACGTAAACTAGCCTATTTACATGAATTTGACATCCTATACATTTATCTAGGAATTTTAAATTGCAAGAAAAATAAAAGGCATGTTTTTTTTTTGGATTTTCTATGGATTGATTTTAATTATAATTAATGCATGATTAATTAAATTAAAATGAAGAAAAAAGATGAAAATAGATTTAAACCTAGAAATTAAGTTTAAAATATGTACAAAAATATGTGTCAATTAATTTTAAAACAAAACTAAATTTTTTTTGGAATTTTTGAAATTGATTTGAAATTGATTTAAGTTAATTAAAACATAATTATGCAAATAATTATACAAATAATTAAAACTTAAAGATAAAATGATTCAAAATATGTACAAAATTAGTTTATAATATATAAACAATATTTTATATAAAGAACAATTTTTTTTATGATTTTTTGATTGGTTAGAATAATTAAAAAGCTAATATATAAATATATACTAATTAATTATGCAAAATATTAAAATTTTGAAGAAAAATAAAATATTTTTATTTCAGAAAATAATATATTATTTTAGAAGTCTAAAAATATTTTTTGTGTATTTTTTGGATTTTTAAAAAACTATTTTTGATTAATTTAACAAAGAAATTAAAATAAAATAGAAAATAAAAATAGAAATAAAAGGGATACTTATCAGGTGTGATGGGCTGGAAAGTGCATGGTATGGACTGCTTATCTGATGCGTTGGATTGGCTTTGAGATTGATCATGTGGCTCAGATTGAAGAGAACATGGTATGATGGGATTGAGTGAAGCATTGAATTAGTGGGGAGACCAAAGTCAGATTGGGCCCACCACTGACTACGTGAACCAATGGAAGCTGAGGGAGAGAGGTTTGAAAAGTTGACCGGCCAATCAGGGATGCACGCGTGGAAGTCAATAGGTCTCGGTTACTATTCATCATCTTCTTCACAGCTATGGCAACGGTTTTTTAGGGCTTTTGACAACAGTTTTGATGTCCGATTTCCTCCTTCTTTAAACCTGCAAAAAACGTAAAATAAATACCAAAGGAGGACCCTACCCCCCTAAATTGAGGTCTGGGAATCCATTGGTGAGGTTAGTTTGGACTAAAAGTTCATGGATTTTGAGTTTCGAAGAAACTAAGCTCCACGGCCCAAGAATGGTGAATGATGAATTAGGGACTTAGAGCTTCATGTGATACGTCCAGTTTCCTCTAAATGGTGTCAGAGATGAATTAGAGTGATTATATTATATTAACACAAGCATTAATATAGAAAACGAAAGCTTGTACATGTATGTTCATGGAAAACATTAGGCACGTGCTACGACTCTCATGGGACCACACAAAGAATTTATTCTTACTCTATATGATCTCAGAAGATGATTGAAAGAGTTGGTTTGTATTAATATTGATTGGAATATGGAAATTGAAAATTACAAAGTTTGGAAATTTTTGTGAGGATTATGATGTTTCTATGCTATGCTTGAGCTATAATTTCGTGGTCTGTTGGCTCCCTTTGTTTGTGAAATATGCAGCTTCATTTATAGGCCTTGAGGTGCTTAAAATTGAAGCTAAAAGCAATGATTGCTTTTGTTGAATTTTGACTTTCAAGCTTGGAACTCAAGCAACCTTGGCTTGCTCTTTCCTTAGCCTTTCCTTGCAGCTTTCTTGCTGCATAATTAAGCCACATGTGTGAGCTTTTAGCTTAGAAAATAAGCTATGATTTATCCTTCCTTTTTTCCTTTTTAATTTAATCTTAAATGATAAAATTAAATCAAAAAATGGAGAAAAATGATGTGGGCTTTGTCTTGGTCGTGGGAGGCCCATTATAACATGGCAAAGATGTTTGAACCATGAAAACTTGGCCC